>NW_015397616.1:0-2058 GCF_001527695.2 Protobothrops mucrosquamatus
AAAACAACATTTATTGAAACGTATGACTTGTCCTGCAAAAAGCGAGAAAAATCAAGAGCTGATTTCAACCAAACATGTGGTTTTTATATAGGGCCCTTTATCATCTCCTATTTTTCTCACCATTCCAAGCCCAAGTATAATATTCTGGGTGGCCACACATATACACAAAACACACACATATATGTATATATATATGAACAAAATACAATACATGTCAACACACAGCACCATCAGACATTGTCTGACAGGGTTAAACTTAACAGTTACATGAAGTTTCAAAACATTCCTATTTGTTCAAAATGCATTGTAGAGGAGTACATTTTGAGTTACTCTGAAAATTCCCCTTATTGTTGTTTCTACTTCAACATAGTTTCTCTAATATTTTCTGTGTGGGGGTGTAGGGAATTTTGTCCATGGAATTAATTTAAAACTCCCCTTTTCTGGGTACGATGGATGGTGTTGCCAAATGTATGTCAGAAGGCCAATCAAATCATTGCTTTTCAATCGAGGGAATGATTTACCCTCGTTTGAAGCAAATCTTTTTGAAGATTCGGTTAATTCCCTCAATTCGTTTAGGTGTAAAACCTGTTGCTGAGAAAAATTTTCCCCCATACTTATTGGACTCCAGTCGTGGATGAATGTGCACAGTCTCCCTCAGGCAAATATGGGTGGTCTGAGACGCTTTCCGCCAGTGGCCAAAACTGGGTTGTCAGGGCCGCTTCCCACAGAAACACTTGAGACGCTTATCACGTCGGGGTCACCATTTGTGGCGTTTTCAGGCTTGCCACATTAGGGTGGGGTCACTCATGAATCTTGACCGACAAGAGAAGACAACACACAGGCTTTCTTCTGGACGAGTGAACCAAGGGCATATCCTGTGTTCCTCTTTTATTTTGCAACATACATGAGGAAGTGTGCAGGTGTCAATATAATTGGTTACATGTATAGGAAATAAGTACATGCTATCATATAATTGGTTACATACTTGTTGCAGGGCAGAAAACTAAGTATGTTAACATACAGTTGGTTCTACTTTGCTACATAGCGTCCTAGCATATAATTGGCTGATGCTTTCTATAGGATGTGGTTTTCTCTCATGTCCGGAGTTATCCGGACAGGCTCTGTGGCTAGCATTTCTGCGTAGACAGCAGGTGTTCAAGCACAGCAAAGGATGTGGTTATATGATAGGATGTGCACATTCACATATTCAATGCAGCTATGCTAGTTTCTTATACATTGTCAGGTTCTGACAATAAATCTACATTTAATGCAAAGCAAAGTTACTTGACCATTACAGAAAATCCCAACATCTGGGCCCGAAACCTTTGAGGGAATTGCACAGCAGGTGTTCCAATGAAGTCAGAGAAGCTGACACGAACTTTAGTTTTGTATAAATAAATAAATTTTACATTAAGGTGACCAACTTTTTTACAATGTGAAGGAGGACACAAATAAATTGAAGAAAAAAAGTGAGTCTAATGCATGCGTGTGTGCCGTGTCGTGTTTCAGTAAGAAGTAAACAAAACCACTTGCATGCGGCGCACTCTTGCGCACGGCACACTCTCTCAAAACAATTTTCCTGTGCGGAGCACATGCGTCTCATAATCGCGTCTCGCCGCACTGTACCGAGCCTTGACAAATCGTCATGTCAAATACAAATACGTCACATCACACGCAACGGATCGAATCGGCATCGATCGAATACGGAGATTTACAGATTAGTCTTCAAATATCAAAAAGGAGGACATGTAGGAGGATACCTTTCGAGAGAGGACAGAACTTACAAAAGAAGGACTGTCCTCCCTAAAGGAGGACGATTGGTCACCTTATTTACATCTATATTTGCAGCAGACAAGATAGTCGGGCAAACAGGAGCATCCTGAGGTAAATCTCAGAGCACCAAAGGGCACACAGAAGAAAAAAGGCGGGAAAACATGGAACTGCCCCCTCCACACTCTGGGCAACCAATCACAATGCACATTGCCTCAGGCAGAGTCCAGATTGCCAGCATTTTCCAACCAATCAAGCGCAACCGCATGTCCTGGCTTACCCCCCCCC
>NW_015397616.1:5615-7312 GCF_001527695.2 Protobothrops mucrosquamatus
CTACACAGACAGAAAAGTGAGTAGGTTTAAAAGGGCAGAGCAAATATATCCTCCTTCCTTCCCCCCCTCTCCTTCTCTCTCTTTCCTTCTCTCTCTCTCTCTCTTTCTCTCTCTTTCTCTCTCTCTCTTTCCTTCTCTCTCTCTCTCTCTCCATCCACCCCAGCTGACCCGGAGCAGCTAAGCAGGGTTCCACTTGGGGACTGCCTGGAGAGGAGACAGTCAGGAGATCCAGAGGGAAGAGAGGAGAAAACGGCCTGGAGGGGTCCCAGGAGTCACCAGCTCAGCTTGGGGGCCACTTTGCCCATGCCCCACGTGGTGACCGCTCCGAACGACCCTCCTTGGTCTCCGGAAGAGAAAGAGCGCCAAAGCCCATCACTCCCTGGATGGGGGAGCAGAGGCAGAACCCAGGGCTTCAGGGGACACGTGGGAAGAGAAAAGCCTCCTGGGTATCTGTGGTTACTTCTTTTGAGGACCTCCTTCGCTCTTGTCCCCAGGATCTCAACTCCAGGGAATCTCCCCCCCTCCTTTGTACACGACGGAGCTTCTTCCAAGAGCTGAAAACCCAGCAGAGCAGGAGACGAAATCCTGATGGAGGAATTTCTGCCTTAAATTAAAATAAGGGGGGAGGAAAGAACAGCCCCCCCAGGCCAGGCCTCTAAAGCCCCTGAGCTGATGGTTGAGAAAGATTAGCATTAGAGAGGACCTGCAATCAGTCCTCGACTTACAACAGTTCATTTAGCGACTATTCAAAGTTACAACCTCACTGGGAAAAGGGGCCATTTTTCACACTGAAACCACGTTGGTGTCCTTGTGCTCACAGGATCGAAATTCAGACGCTTGGCAACCGACTCGTATTTACGACGGTCGCAGTGGCCCCAGGATGACAGGATCCCCTTTTCCCACCGCCTGACAAGCAAGCTGGATTTATTTAATAACCATGTTACTAACTTCACTACAATGATTCACTTACCAACTGTGGCCAGAAAAGTCACAAAATGGAGCAAAAATCACTTAAGAAATGTTTCACTTAGCAACAGAAATTCGGGGCTCAGTTGTGTTGATAAGTTGAAGACTACCTGTCTTTTGTTTTGAATGCTCAGTCCGATCCAGACATGGTATTTGGTGGTCTTTATGTTCTCGGAGAGCAGCTGGGCCACGAAGTCTCCTTCTCCGGAGCTTTCGATGGAGACCAGATGCGCACCTTTCACCTGCTCCCAGCAGAACCTCTGGGAGAGAGGAGAGGAGAGGAGAGGAAGGGGCTAGTTCAGCTGAGAAGCAGGTTTCTATGTGTGTGTGTGTGTGTGTGTGTTCCTGCCTCTGAGAACAGAGCAGGGATCCGACTGCCTGATGCTGGCCACCCTCAGGATCTCCTTGACCCCCACAGTTGCCCTCCCTGAACAGACCCTCCTCCTCCTCCCCCTCTTCCTCCTCCTCCTCCTCCTCTCCTCCCCCGCTCCTCCTCCCCCTCCTCCCCCTCCTCCTCCTCCTCCTCCTCCGTGTTTCCGAGAGGAAGGAGCAGAAAAAAGAGTTTTGGAGGAGGCCAAAGGCAGCTCAGCCTTCAAGATGTGGGGAGACCCCCAAGCCCTCTACTGCCCGGCTCTCCAGAGCCCCCGAGAACTCCAGGCACACTCAGGCGACACAGAGGGGAAGGGGCCTTGGAGGTCCTCTAGTCCATCCCCCTCCGTCATTCCAGACAA
>NW_015397617.1:0-2850 GCF_001527695.2 Protobothrops mucrosquamatus
CCCTTCTTTTCTACATCATGATCTGCACAGGTTTCTGCATGAGGTAAGGAGCGAAAGGGGGCAGATCCTGGGTGCTATTCTCCCAGACACATTTTAAGTCTTATTTTTTTCTACAGAGAGTGCGCCCTTTTCCATTTAAATAGTATCAAACAAGAAAGATTCTGAAGAAGGGTGTCTCCAGGAGATTCTTAAAACTCCACGATAAGAATGGAAGAGACATTTGGGCCCAATGCATCACGGAGCATCTCTGTGGGCTGTTTTTCTGTATTCATAATTTGAGTGCTGCAACATTTGAGGCTATATTTACACGTCTTGAGATGGGAATTCTCTTTCCCAGTTTGGCAATGCCAAAAGTTGAACTGGGACAGTCAGCCTCCCAAAGATTTATCTCTGAGCTTCTTCCCTTAAAGTCCTGTCTCTCTTCTTGAACTAAAACTTCCGAATCAGCTTTTTAGAGATTTCAGATATTCTTTGAAGCTGAACCATTTTTATTTTCAGTGAATATCCCTTAGGCTGCCAAAACCTATACCCGGGAATGAATAGTGTGGATCTTCTTTAAAGCAAAGACTAACAGCTCAGCTATGTAAGTTTAAATAAACAAGGTCTAAATTAACTCTAAACAGTTCAGACCAAACTGTTTTGGCTTTCATCTTTATGGTCAGTTCAGTCCTTTGATTTCTCAGGAGGCAAGCCACTCACTTCCGGAGGACAGTATAAAACAAGGGGGAGATCAGAATGGACAACTTGAAATTAGAGGCTTGAAACAGCAATGCAAATGAAAACAGGGCCAGGAAATAGAATTGATCTGTATTCTTTGTACGATTCAGCTGTGCATGTTTATTAATTCAGTAAACAAATACTTTACAGGGTTTACATTGGCTTATTCAGAAGTCAGTTTTAGAGATTGATGCTTCCTTCTCAATAGAATAGAATAGAATAGAATATAGACTAGACTAGACTAGACTAGACTAACTTGACTAGAATAGAATAGAATAGAATAGAATAGAATAGAATAGAATAGAATAGAATAGAATAGAATAGAATATAGACTAGACTAGACTAGACTAGACTTGAATAGAATAGAATAGAATAGAATAGAATAGAATAGAAAATAGAATAGAAAATAGAATAGAAAATAGAATAGGATAGAATAGAATAGAATAGAATAGAATAAAATAGAATAGAATAGAATAGAATAGAATAGAATAGAATAGAATAGAATAGAATAGAATAGAGTATCATTGGCCAAGTGTGATTGGACACACAAGGAATTTGTCTCTGGTGCATAAGTTTATTTTTAGGATTTCAGCTACTGATGATGATTTGCATCAAATAAACTATTAAGAATTTTATTTTGAAAACCCAGCCTATCCTCCCACTTATCTATCCACCCCTCTTCTTTAAATTCCCCCTTCCAAAGAATGACTCCCATTCTGGAGATGCTTTTCCTACCCCTGTTCTGGTGAGTCTGGCGAGAGAGGCTCCATTTTCAACTCCCTTTCCCCTTTCAAATATCAAACCGAACTACAAAATCAGGCATAAAGCAAAACGATGTGCTTTTTGCACTAGTTTACAGATAAACTAAGGTTGCCCTGCCCTCTAGTGGATCTATAGGAAAGCAGACCATGTTGAAGCTGGAATTCATATTCAAGTCTGGCTTTATACATCATGCTAAGCTATGGTTTCTATTAAACCATGACCATGAAACTGTAATGGAGAAGCTTATGTATCACTCTGGCAAGTTTTAAAACACGCTAAGCCACCATGTTGTGATTTAGCACACTAGAACACAATGTAAACTGTAAATTATCTGATTAATCTAATCTAAGAGCCAGGCCACATTAGGCTGCAGGCATCCAGTTAGCAATTACAATCCACCTTCCACAAAGTTTGATTTTTCTGTTCACCAAAAATAAAATTAAAAATTAAAAAAAAAAACCAGCCACCATCTCCAAACTGACTAAGGAGTTTTTAAGAAGAGACTGGACAGCCATTTGTCCGAAATGGTATAGGGTTTCCTGCCTGGGCAGGGGGTTGGACTAGATGACCTCCAAGGTCCCTTCCAACTTTACTACTACTATTATTATAATAAGAATAGGAATATTCTTTATTGGCCAAGTGTGATTAGACACCTATTGATTAGATCACCTATTGGGTCAATTTTCATTTCCATGAATTTTTCGAGATCTAAACCAAGAGGGGAAATTGTCCTAAACCAAGAGACCAAAAGTTAAACCAAAAGGCTCTCCTGTTTGAGCAGAGAGTTGGAATAGAAGACTTTCTAGATCCCTTCCAATTCTGTTAAAATTGCGTGCTGGTGTCAAGTTGGAATCGGTGGGTTTCCCACGATACGCTTGGCTTTAGAAATATAACCGAGATGTGGGATTCTGAGAAGAAGAAAAAACACACCATCATCACCATCATCGTCATTCTTTAAAACTAAGTTCGCAGAGCAGACTAGCCAGACGGAAGGATGATGCACCAGAGCTATCCAAAGAGAGAGAGAGAGAGAGAAAAGAAAAAAGAGACAATGAATGTCTGATTGAATCCCTAGAACTCTGGCTATATCACTCCATCCTCATTACTGTGAAACTCTGATTCAAATGACATAAAGGGGTTCCAGTCCACTTCCTTTTCTGTCCTTCCATTAATTGGACAAGCTCCATTGCTAAAGTGGGCAGTTTAGGTCTTCCGAGAGCCCTACTCCTCTCCCTCTCTCCCTTCCTCCCTCCCTCTCTCCCTCTTTCTCCCTCCCTCTCTCTTTCTCTCCCTCTTTCTCCCTCCCTCCCTCCCTCTTTCTCTCCCTCTTTCTCTCCCTCTTTCTCTCTCTCTCTCTCTCCCTTTCTCTTT
>NW_015397617.1:3901-7312 GCF_001527695.2 Protobothrops mucrosquamatus
CTCTCTCTCTCTCTCTCTCTCTCTCTCTCTCTCTCTCTCTCTCTCTCTCTCTCTCTCTCTCTCTCTCTCTCTCTCTCTCTCTCTCTCTCTCCATCTCTCTCTGTGTCTCTCTCTGTGTCTGTCTGTCTGTCTCTCTCTCTCTCTCTCACACACACACACACAATGGATCTTGGAGAAAAATGAGAACATAATTAGACCCTCTGCTTTTGTGCTTCACAGCCTCTTCCCTCCCCATTCATAGGCAGGGTTGGGGGTGGGCCATCCAGATGGGTTCTTGACCCCTGGCAGCACGCATCCCTTCTGATTTCTCTGCCTGGATTCCAGTCAATGCAATGTCTCCCAAATTTAACATCCCATCTGAGTACCTCTTCCACAGCAGCGGGGCGAGGGACTCTTCTTTCTGGCTGTGTTGACACAAGATGCTTCTCTGGGCCTTTTACAGATCCTAACTAGGGTATTTGTAGACCATGCTGAACGGTATTAGCATTAAGCTTAGTTTGCTGTTCTTTCAACTGGCTCGTGTGGGCAAACAGAGCCCATTTCGTTTAGCATATGATTTAGCTTTTTTTTTTTTTTTTAATGAAACCAGGCAGGGGTTAAATGCAACAATTGGCATAATTGTGCAAATGCAGTTTTGCTTTTTGGTGAGACAAAATTGAATAACTTGGAAGGAGTTATAGTTAAGACAGGAGGGAGAAATATGTCTGGCCCTAAGATCATCCGTAAATGAGTGTCTGAATGTCCGCATTTGACCTGGATTCACTCCAGTTCAGCCACCTGGCCATTATCTTTACATGCTGAATGTTCACAAATAGAGAGCAAAATGAGCCTATTTGTTTCCATTTTTTTTTTCTGGGCCTGTTTAGTGGAAAGTTACTCTGATTTTAAACAGGGACGGAGGTGTGTGTGTGTGTTATCAAATGGTTCAGCAAACCCGTTTGTGTCAAACATTCAAGATACTTTCCCCTTGTGCCAACTTTGTCAAGCTTCTAACCTGGCTTCTTACTGCGCTGGAAACCTATCTTTCAACCTCCATTGGGTGCCTATGTGGTCCAAATATTGTGATGCCGAGGAAGTTAGTTAGTAAATATGTGATGTGGGGATGTGTTTGAATATTAGTAGGGCTGTTGGGTTGATCTCCGAGCTTGGAGATTTGGCTGCAAATGTTTCGTCTCCATTCTTTAGCGCACTTCGAATTGTGCTCATCTGTCAGAGCACTGGCCTTTAAATACCTTTTTGTGTGATGTAAATTGCTGAGGGTGTTGTTGGTCCGGATGTTTCTGAGTCATGGTCTGGTTTTGGGCTGATTGATTGGCTGGTTGTTGTTGCTGGGCCATAGTCTTTGGTGTTTAAGTATTGTCTGTGTGATGCAAATAGTGTTTGTTCGTTTGGTTGCCTCTGAGTCATGGTCTGGTTTCGGGTTGTTGGGCTGGCTGGCTGTTGTTGAGACGTGGTCCCATTTCTTGTGGGGGGGTTGTGGTTTTTGATATATGATGTTTCTTAGGTCTGCAATCCTTCCCCACGGGGGCACTGAGGTCGAATTCTTCCACCATAACGTCACCCAGCTTGCATGCTACCATCCTAGATGGAGCCAAGGAGTATTGCTCTATTTGTCTAGACCAGCCTTTGGTAACTTTAAGCGGTGTGGGTTTCAACTCCCAGAATTCCACAGCCAGCCAAGAAATTCTGGGAGTTGAAGTCCGCATCTCTTAAAATTGCCAAGGTTGAGAGACACTGGTCTAGATCGTTGTTTGTCAACTTCAGCAACTTTGAGATGTACGGACCTCAACTCCCAGAATTTCCCAGCCATAAATGAGTTCACACGCCTTAAAGTTGATGAAGTTGAGAAACATTGGTCTGGATCAAAAATGGGAAGGCTTTGGTCTACGGGACATATATGGACAGCTGGGGCCTCCCAAGTCTATAACGCCTTTACAGTCCAATTGTGAGGTTTCTTTAATAATAATAATAATAATAATAATAGTAATAAAGTTGGAAGGGACCTTGGAGGTCATCAAGTCCAACCCCCTGCTCAGGCAGGAAACCCTATGCCATTTCGGACAAATGGCTGTCCAGTCTCTTCTTAAAAACTTCCAGTGTTGGCGCATTCACCGCTTCTGGAGGCAGGTGGTTCCACTGGTTAATTGTTCTCACTGTCAGGAAGTTTCTCCTTAGTTCTAGGTTGCTTCTCTCCTTGCTTAGTTTCCATCCGTTGCTTCTTGTCCTGCCTTAGCGTGCCTTTTACCTTGTTGGTCTCTCAATTACAAAACCAACAACTTTTCTCAAACTGGGAGAAGAAAAAGCCCGATCAAAGCACTTGATAACAATAAATTTCCCCATTCTGGTCTCTGGCCACACTTTTGTGGCCTAGAATGAGGATGGAAAGTCCTTTCGCAATTTTTTTTTTTGCCTAAACCATGGAAAGAAACAATATTAAAATGAAGTTGACCGAAGCCAGGACACCTCAGACATTATGACACAAGAGTGGGAAAGCACGGGGGGGGGGGGAAATAGTTCATACGCTGTCCCATATAAAACCCCGGTTGTCTCCAGATTAACTTCAATACATTTTAACTCCATTAAACCATGAGTTCTTTTAAGCCAGCATGACCTCATCACCCCTGGGCTGGAGGGCTTCGGCATGCGAACATGCATTCAGCGGAGGGCGGGCCAGCTTGACCCCTTCGGGCCAAATTAGCGCGTGCTGTTGCAAAGGCGAGGGAGAGGTGATAAATCTCTCACAACCACAAAAGCTGAGAAAGGAATGATAAAGGCAGCATCTGGTCCTGGAGCTGTTGGAAAGGTGTTTTCCAGGGAAGGAGAAAGGGGGGGGGGGAAACTGTGGGGCAGCAGAGAGAAAAGCTGGACGAGGCTATTTAAGCAGTCACTTTGCTTGCTAAATGACCGCAGGGCTTTGAAAGCATTTCAAGCTGGGTGACTTGGCAACAGCCCTTCCCCAACTGCAGGAAAGCCCAGCCCTACAAAAGAACTTTTTGTAGAAAGAAAAAAAAAAGTTGTGTCATTCTCTTAATGCAATGGGACTCGGTCTAATATTTAGCAGGAAGAGGGAGGACAGTCCTTCTTTTGCAAGTTCTGTCCTCTCTCGAAAAGTGTCCTCCTACATGTCCTCCTTTTCAATATTTGAAGACTAATCTGTAAATCTCTGTATAATAATAATAATAATAATAATAATAATAATGATGATGATGATGATGATGATGATGATGATGATGATGATGATGATGATGATGATGATGATGGCGATGGTGATAATGATGATAAAGTTGGAAGGGACCTTGGAGGTCATCTAGTCCAACCCCCTGCTCAGGCAGGAAACCCTACACCATTTCAGACTAATCGCTGTCCAGTTTCTTCTTAAAGACTTCCAGTGTTGGAGCATTCACATCTTCT
>NW_015397618.1:0-3371 GCF_001527695.2 Protobothrops mucrosquamatus
CCCCCCCCTCCAATTGAAGGAGAGAGCGGGTCACCCTGAAGAGGGCGGCCGGGCGATTATCTGATGACGCAATGAGTGAGGCATAGTAGTTAGTCCTAGCCTCCCTCATCGCCACAAGGTAGGATCTAAGATGTATCCTTACCTGTGCTCGATCGGATTCGGTTCGGCTGGCCCTCCAACTGCTCTCTAGGCGTCTTTTTTCCAACCCAGTGGGCATTTAGAAACAATAACAGTTTGATAAATTTATGTGCCACCTGACTCTCAATGACTCTGAATTATGTAAAAGGAGTCAGGCTTCTGCCTGTCCATCAACTCAGTAACTCTCTAAACATTGAAGAGAACAAGGCCAAATTTGATGTGCAAAAAGATGCTGCCAAAGGAAAGATTGTTTTTGAAATTGAACTTGATCCAATTGGGGACTCCTAAGAAGAAAAGAATGACCCCTAGGGAAGTCTCTAGGAAAATTGCCAACTATCCATTTTAAGTCCCCCCTTTTTTTTACATTATTTTTCCTAATCACATGATTCAAAATGAGCCGAGTATTAAGAGGCTGAAAAGAATTCCAGAGACCATGTTTTGCATGTTGTCTTATGCTGTCTGTAAGCAAACTCAACATCTTTGTAGTTTTATCATTAAACATTGCTTAACAAAAATGTGAGTAGAATGACCAAACATTGAGTAATAATAATTACAAACAAGTATAAACAGAAATTGGCTGTAGAGTAATTTTGTGTAGCATTTGGATGAGATGGGTGACTAATACTTCAAAAGAGAAAGATAATGAGAACAATAACAATAATGGAACATAGGTTTGACCAATGAGATGAAATTGAACAAACAAGCTAGAATTGAACAGAGAGAAATGTCAACCTGCATCAAGGTAGGAAATGATAAAAGTACAATACTTATAAAAATATTGAGACTTGGCTTGGCAGTAAAATATGAGAAAGGGATCTGGGTGTCCTTGCTGACCACAATTTAAACCTGAGCCAGAATCGTGATGCATTTGCTAAAAAAGACAAATGCTAACTTGGATGTGATTTAAAAAGAGTATGTTTGCTCATAAGTGCTTAGAAGTAAAATAAGTGTAATTTTGCTACACTATCATATTTTTAAAAATAAGAGTTAAAAATAACCAACAGCAGCATTAAGAGACTGGGCTTAAGTGTACTTGATGCACAATTTGCTATTTAAATTTGCTTTTGAAGTGTGTTGTTATAGAAGATAAGATAAATGCAAACAAAAAGCCATTTGTAACCACTCTCAAAATATGCAAGCAAGACTTAAAAACATACTAAAGCATAAAATCTCTCAAGGATGATGACCAGCTGATAACATCATTATGTCTAAGGAAATTCAGAGAGGTTGAATTTTTCCTTTGACTTGTAAGAATCAGAAACTAGCTGACTGATAAATGATTACATTTCTTTAAGGTACAGTTAAAATGTATTTGTGTCAGTGGCAAGGAGATGTTTTAATTCTGATGTGAGGGATTAGCAATATAATTTAATGGAGCTGTAACAACTGTTTAGAATTAGAAATACGAGTGTCATTGTAGCCTTCATTATAACATTGTGCTATGGAATACTTGTTTATCTTTCGATCAACATTTGAGTCTTTATCATTGTTGGCAAGATTCAGTGGTGGGATTCAAATATGTGAACAACCAGTTCCCTGTGTGGATGCCACTTCCGGAAGTCCATTCTGGGCCTGGGCAACAAGAAATTAGCTACCGGTTCTGCCGAAGTAGTACAAACTGGCTGAATCCCACCACTGGCAAGATTGTAGTTCATGGATGAACAAATTATGGATAACAAATGTTTCCGGTGATACCTCTGTGAAAAAGCAGACTGATGGATTTCCCCCCAAAGATGCTTACAGCGACAGCATTCAAGAGAAACAACATAAATAAGAGGATGACTCAAGGAAGCAGCTAATGTTATAGTTGCCTAAAATTGCAGTTTTTAAAGAAGACGTTTGCCAGCAGTAACCCATCCTGCGTTTGCTCTTCTTTGATGGGTCATCATTTTCTTGCATGGATTTTTTTCCTCCTCAGAAGATATAATTAAAGCTTCTACATAGTAATTGTGGGCCACTTCAAAAGCAGTTACAGAACTCTGTACTCTGTACCAAATCAGAAGTGGTTTAGTTGAAACTACAAATAGTCCTCACCTTAAGACCACAGTTGAGCCCAAAATTTCCATTGCTAAGCAAGACAGTTTTGCCCCCATTTTATGATTATTTTAACCACAATTGTTTAAGTCAGGCATGTCAAACTCACGACGTCACGTGACGTTGCGTGACGTATCGGAGCTTTTCCCCCATTGCTGGCAATGGGGTAGGTGCGGTTTCCTTGTGACACGTCTGGCCCATGGGCGGGCAGTTTGACACCCCTGGTTTAAGTGAATCACTGCAGTTGTTAAGTGAACATGTGATCATTAAATGAACCAGCTTCCCCCATTGACTTTGCTTGTCAGAAGCCAGCTGGGAAGACGACATATGGTGATCACATGATCCCAGGAGAGTGCAACTGTCATAAATACATGCCAGTTTCCAAGAGCCTGGATTTTGAACACATGACCATGAGGATGCTGCAATGGTTGTAAGTATGAAAAATGGTCATGTCACTTTTTTCAGTGCTACTGTAACTTTGAACAGTCACTAAACAAATGGTTGTAAGTTGAGGACTATCTGTACTACAGAGCTAATATTGGTGTTTGTTTTTGAGACATTGGTTCAAGTTTCCCATTGAAGGCAACTTCTGTTCATTCTTGTTCTGAGATGTAAATGCTCTATCGAATTGTTGAACCACTTTCAGAGCATGGTGGTGCCTGCTCCATAGCCACCCTGACTTCATGTACAAGCCTCCTAGAAGTCCAGGGGAGGGGAGAAGAATACTCTTTTAGCCTTCCAAAAAACCATAAAGATCTAGCTTTTCTCCTAGACATTGGGCTGAGTTGAATAAGGGGGTTAGGAGTATGGGTTGCTGTGGTGTCTTACTGGAAAGGGTATGATATATTTTATATTGATTTTACTGGTTTTGTTGTTCGTTATTTAGGATTTTTGTGTGAGATAGAGGGCCATATAAACTCTATACATAAATAACTAATTACTTCTTGTTCTGTACATTTTTAAGCTGGCAGAAGCAAATATCATAGAGCACATTGATTGTTCACTGCCCAAATTCATTTGAATGAGCAATAAACAAATCTTATAAAATAATGAGGTAAATGTTGATCCGTGAGTTTTGAAATGAACAATGCAAGTGGGGGTAATCCCAAGCTAATCAAAAATTCATTTTATTGGAAAGAAATTGGCATGGGGTTCTATTGCTTTTATGTGCTTTGACCCACAAGTTAAATATATATTTT
>NW_015397618.1:8214-13269 GCF_001527695.2 Protobothrops mucrosquamatus
TTAAAAAATCTTTCCACACCATATCTGATTAATGTCTTATATGAGGGGATTCACAGTTCTGAAGATAACGACAATTTAGCAGTCTAATTCAATCAAGAAGTAATTTCTTCTCCAGTGCAGCAGGTAGAGAAGTAGGTGGATAGGCAGAAGACAAACAAGTAGACAAACACCTATATTCTTTACATACAGAAAAAAAAAACATTGCTCAAGCATGATTTTTTTTTAAATATACCTTCTCTATTACAGATACTTGCTGAAGCAATCATTTATTGATGGTAACAGGCTGAGCATCTTTGGAAAGGTAATTTTATTAAATGAATAAGATGTTGCAATCTGTCAATAGAATGCTATACATTTCTGAAGTTTTTACCATTTAGTTATTTAATTAGCTTCAAGTAATTATAGGAAAAATATTTTTGGTGATACTCTGCTTTCAATTTCAAGTTTTCTTAAATGAGTCTGATTATTTGGGTTAATTTAGTCTGAATTTGGCATAAAATCTACTTGAGAATCCTGGTTCAAAATATCAGGAAACAAATGCCAGACAGGGATGGGAAGTGTTATTTTTGGTTTTGGCTATCTTAGCAGATTTCTGTGCTAACAACTATACGTGCTTTAAGAGCATCTTTGTGTTGTCTCTGTGTGCTATAAAGGTCAGATTCTAAAAAACTGTTTTTAGAAAGTAATGGGATTTCTGGAAGAAGAAATGGCAGATTGAACACAGCTCTGCAAAAAAATGGAGCCAATGAATACAGAGCCATGAGACAACCAGCTCTTTGAAACTCTCCAGACAAAAAGAGGATGTGAGGTTGTCATAAGTGCTCCAAATAGTTGTTCCTCATGAGAAGCCTGCAAGACAGTGTGGTCTCCAGTGGGTTTTGAGCTTGAGAGACAAGGAAATAGCAATCTTGCTCAAACCATGATTGGTGCCTTTAAAAGGACACTACGTTCACATACTTCCTTTTCTAATCGCATTTGTAAATTGCTTATTATCTACTTTTCAGCTTTTAGAAATCTTTGGATCAACAAATCTGAAGAGACGGTGTTAGTCTGCCTTCAGCCCTTAATGAAAGAACATTTTAACATACATGCTTTTTTTTAAAAAAAAAAAAGGGTTGATTAAATTAATTTAAGATTTTGGAACTAATTATATAGAATCTTTCCCATGAAAAATGATTTTGTTTTGATATTTTTTTTAAAAATAAGATATTAAAAAGACTAGAGGGAACTAATGACTTCAATTAAAGGAGAAGAGAACACATAAATTTGTCTGACAGTTACAGAATGATGCAAAATCTGGAAATATTGAAGGATATGTTTTTGAAAAATGGAATCAGTAATTAATATTAACAGTGTCAATAATAATATCTGCCTCTATTGATAGACTGTGTCTAAAAGATGAAATGGAAGAGGAGCAAATTTTACAAAATTCTTTGTAATTTATTAAAATGTTTCTTGTCTTTTGAAACTGCTCTGAATAATTATGTTTTACTTTCTGCATATTTGAAGATCACTATCCTGGCTTTTTCTACAGGCCTTCAACCATTCATCTTTTTTTTCTTTTAATTCACTTTAAGCCCTTTATCCTGCTCATTGTTCTCCCTTGAACATGGTCCAGTTTGTCAATATCATTCTTAAAATGTAATGCCCTGAACTGCATGCAGTATTTTAGTTGTGACCTTACTAATGCAGATTAAAAAGAAATTACAACTTATTTGGATAGCAAATACTGCACTAGTACTCTTGGTGAAACCTAGAATTGAATTAGTATTTTGTTTTGTTTGAGAGGTTTCATTCAAGCTATGATTCATCAACACATATAAATCATTTTACATGAATTTTTCTTTAGTATTCTCCCCTCAGTCCTAAACTTGTACTTTTGATTCTTTTTTTTCTTATGTAGAAATTTGCATTTGTATATGTTTCTTTCTAGTTTCAACCTATTCTTCCCAACTTTCAAAATCCCTTTCCATCTTGATAGTGTACTGTAAAGTATATCTTACTAACTATACAGAGCCAAGAGTAAAACCTTGATTAAAGCCATTCAACACTATTTTCCAGATTAATATATAACTCAGCCCCAGCAAGACCAGATGGCTTTGGATATTTGGTCCTCCCAGTTCTGGGCATTTTCCATTTTAGCTGTGAATAGGGTCACACTGCCCTGCTGGAGACTTGTGCAAAAGCAGGTGGCAGTTACTGATCAAAAGGCTTTTGCACGGGTTGAGCTAGTGTACCAGTTGTGCCCATTTCTGGATCAAGAGGCTCTCCCTATAGTCACTCATGTTATGGTCAACTTGTGATTAGATTATTGTAGCATGTTTTTGATCCAGAAACTACAGCTGGTTCAGAATGTAGCAGCATGAGCAATGATAAGCAAGCCTCATTAGACCCATGTAATACCTCTGCTATGAAGTTGTGTTAGTTTCCAATTGGCTTCTGGGTGCAATTTGGGATGCTGGTTATTACCTATAAAGCCCTACATGGCATAGGAACCATCTTTCTCCTATAGCGTCTGCCTCTTCCAGATCCCATCAGTTAAATAGCACTCTTGAAACAGACTTCAATATTGTGGCACCTGTTCTTTGGAGCAGTACCTGTTCAGAGACCTGTATACTACTCACCTTGCCTTCTTCCATGCAATCTCTGAAAAATTGGTCGTGTCCCCAGGCGTAGAGCTAAATCGGCTGAGCTAAATTGGTTCCTTTTAATGGTGGGTACAATGGAGTTAAGTTGTGGGTTTTGATGGTTTCCCTCCCCATGTCTATTACAAGTGGTCCTTGAGATATAACCGTCCATTAAGGACAGTTTCCAGTCAAAATTGCCATTTAAGCTGAGAACTACTTGAATGTTTTATGCTTTGTTTTGTGTTATTTTGTATTTTTTAGTATATTTTATTGATTGTTTAGAATGACAATCTTTAGTGCTTAGTAAACAATGTGTTGTCTGGGTTCATATATTTAACAACAGTGAATAGTAATTAATTTCTATACTTTCATAATCAACATATTAACTAGAAATATTTTTCTTTGGTCCTCTCTTCTTCCAATAGATTCTCCTTTTACCAACATTAAGCAAATATAGTTCTTAATACTGTCAATACATACAGATTTAAATATAAACATTTTTCTAATATTTAACAATAACTTCAGTATGTAATGTCTTTTCTAATCAGCTTATTTTACAGTTGCATTTGCAAAAAAATAATCTTATGTAAATCACTACAGGTCCTGTTTTCAGAACTCTTATTTAAGCTTAGTTTCCCCTCAGTAGTCAAAACATTTCTTGTCAGTTATATTTTTCACAAAATCGATTACACTTAAATATCCAAAATATTTCATACATTTAAATCATCCCAATATGCTTACATTTCCCATATCATAATAAAGAAAGAAAAAAGAAAGAAAGAAATACTATACTACTTATAGATCACATTTCTCTTACTGTAAAACCCCTTCATTTCCAAGATTTAACTATTCTTTTAACCATATTTATTTTTTTATTTTTTTTATTATTTAAATTTATATACCGCCCTATCTCCCTTACGGGACTCAGGGCGGTGAACAGGTAATAATAAAAATCACAGTAAATATTACATAAAAGCCTGCTCTAAAATATAGAACCCCTAACAAAACCCAATCAAAACTACGCCAGGAGGGCCGCATGGAACAGATGAGTTTTCAGGGCTCGGCGGAAGAGGCGCAGGTCCGCAATTGTACATAGGTCGGGGGGCAGGTCATTCCAGAGGGCAGGAGCTGCCACAGAGAAGGCTCTCCCCCTGGGGGTCGCCAGCTGGCATTGGCTGGCCGACGGTACCCTAAGGAGGCCCTCTCTGTGGGAGCGGACTGGTCGAAGGGAGATATTTGGTAGGAGGCATTTAGACAAATGTTTGGTCATATGATATTCCATCTGGTATGTTGTCATCTCTCTTAAATCTAGTTCTCGCCTGTTCTTTTCTAAGCTTAGGTTCCCTTCAGTATTCAGAACATTTCTTATCAGTTATAATTTTCTCCAAATTGATTACAATTGAATATCCATTATTTTATATTTTATTGTGTTCTTAGGCTGTGATGCTACCAGATTCATATGCTTGTCATACGGCCAGATACTGTACTGTATATCATGTATAAATGAATATTTCAGCAAATTTTAATGGCAATGTTTACAGGTACTAAAAACACATAGAACCCCACAATATATAACTCTTGGTACCCTGTGCAGATTCAAAGGGAAAATGCCGTTCAGACTGTGTACATGTGCATAGGCAGCACTTTTCAGGGTTACCTTAAAGTTGCTGCATCTTTTCCTAGGATCAGCCATCCTTCACAAACAATCCTTAGAATTGAGGTGCTTAAGGGCTCCCCTTAAGCTCTATGTGTACCTGTGTGCATCCAGAATCACATTCTTTATAGCCCCAATACAGAGGATTTGTGCAATTACATTTGCTTTGCTATTCTTGTACAAAATTAATGGCTTGGAAAAATGTAGCAGTATTTTGCTATTAAATGTCCTATTAAATTCATATTTTACATGCATAGTCACTTACAGCCCAATGTGCTCTAAGTATAACCCCCTTTTTCTACCATCTGTGCATGATATCCTTAGTTAGTCTGTCATTTGTTCTATGTTGTTGCCTCTGGCATAAATAGATGAGCCAGACAAATGATTTCATCTTTAGCAAAAAAGATTTTTACTGCCATGTCAGTTTCTCAACCTTCAGCACCAAGTTCTCAGATACTGATATTTACTTCTTTAACTTATAAGAGGGGGAAGAGTACTTTTTATGTCCTTCTTATTTACAGCTCATTCAATGATCACAACTCTGTTCCAATAATAATAATAATAATAATAATAATAATAATAATAATAATAATAATAATAATAATAATAATAATAATAATAATAATAATAATAATAATAATAATAATAATAATAATAATAATAATAATAATAAAGTTGGAAGGGACCTTGTAGGTCATCGAGTCCAACCCCCTGCCCAGGCAGGAACCCTACACCATTTCAGACAAACGGCTGTCCAGTCTCTTCTTAAAAACT
>NW_015397618.1:13703-15526 GCF_001527695.2 Protobothrops mucrosquamatus
CGAGATCCCTCTCACAGTTACTACTATTGAGCAAGGTACCCCCTATACTATACCTGTACATTTGGTTTTTCTTGCCTAAATGTAGAACCTTACTTTTTTCACCATTGAATTTCATTTTGTTAGATAGCGCCCAGTGTTCAAGTCTGTCCAGGTCCTCCTGTATCCTAAGCCTGTCTTCTGGAGTGTTGGCTATTCCTGTTCCTTCTTCACCTACTGTGTTTCCCTGAAAATAAGCCCTAGCTTGATTTCTACCCAGGCGCCTAATATAAGCCCTACCCCCCAAAATAAGCCCTAGTTAAGACCCCGCCCACTCCATCTCACCATCTGGTTGCACAATGTGGGGAGAGGTGCACACGTAAAAATCAAGCTAAGATGGGGTTAGGGGGAGGAGCTTTCCCATGCGCCCTGCTCCCACTTACCTCAGACTGCTGCAGCCAGGTCTCCCACGCTCCAATACCTGCCATGCCTTGCCGCGGTGGCACCAACAGTCCTGTCCAGCAGGAGCCCTCGTGGCCACCGCTGGCCCACATCTACGGCCACTCATGCCCATTGCCTTCCAGCCCCTGTTTTGCCAGCAGAGGCTGCCTAGTTAAATGGATTGTCCTAGTCATATTTAAGGTTGGATTAAGCATACTCTGCTCTGAATATCCATTACAACTTTAGCAACCCAACAGCATCATAGTTCTCTGAATCAAAAATAAGAGGCATGTGATTATTGTTTCAGTAGCACTCATATATTTGTGGTGATATATTGATACTGACGAGGAAAACAAATGAGGCCAAATACTTTTACAAAGGATTTTTTTCATTTCCACTTTCCTGTTTTTTGCTTCCTACCAGTAGGCTGCTGAAGGAAAGAGATTATTTTGCTCACTGGTACAAAGTTTTGAAATTAGACTCAGGGCTGTATGACCATTTCTGATTGCCTAAACATGATTTATCAAGAGCAGCTTTGTAGTACTCTACGTTAATGAAAATTATTAAAGAGCTATAGTAATTCCTCTTGTGTGTGTTTAATAATGATGTACAAGCATTCCAGTAGCATGCGGGATATTATTGGATGTTCTTCAAACTGTATACTGAAGCAAAGCATCTTCTGCCGTTTTTTAAAATTAACTTTTGATTTATGCCTACAGAGGCATAAGAAAAAGCATAGAAATAGATATAAAAGCTGTGGACATGTATAAGAAAGAATAGTCTCATCAAGGTAATAATGAGCACATAATAACTCACATCAGTTATTTCCTAGGGTTATGGAGGCTACCTTGCAACAATGATTCTGAAGTCCAACGAAAAACTTTTCAAGTGTGGAGCTGTGATTGCACCAATTACTGACATGCGACTGTATGGTGAGTGCATTGTGTCATTCTGTTTGTTCCTCAGATAGCTCGTTTTCCCTTTCTTTATTGCAACTGAGACACTATACAATATTATGAATGCAGGCAGTTCATTCAGAAAGCCCCTACTTTTAAAAAAAGCACAATCAGGTTTAGCATAAATAAATAAATCTGCATTTAAAATGGGGTAGTGCCCTTAGTGCATTTCCACTTTTCCACATCACATACCAATGGCTACCCCATAACAGAGCCAGATGTAATCAAGATGTCTGCATGTTGCTCCCCGTTTTGCCTGCTGATTGGATGGATTTCTTTCAGAAGGCTTCAAATGGGATCATGCTGGATAATGAGCCAGAAGATTTTATTTTCTGCTAAGGATAGTCTGCATCTCATCTCCACTGGGTTCCCTAGCAGAGCTTAAATATAATTGGCCATTCGTGTTAGTACGTTCCTCCAAAAGTAATTTAATAGCTATTAAGTTTTCCT
>NW_015397619.1:0-1703 GCF_001527695.2 Protobothrops mucrosquamatus
GAAGAGAAGCAAGAGAATCAGAAGGAGCAGAGAGGAGAAGGCGAATAAAATATCGGTGGCAAGACCAGGGCAGATGCCGCCCCATCTCCCGCGGGAAATGCCCACCGGAGCCCGGGAGCGGCGCCTTGGGGAGGTCCCGGGTGGGGGCGGAGGTGGGGGCGAGGGTCCACGGCTCCTCCTCCCCCTCTCCCACTCCCCCACCTACCGCAGTTGGCTTCATCGGAGCCGTCCTGGCAGTCGTGGCGCAGGTCGCAGCGGCGCTCCAGGCTCAGGCACTCCCCCCCGCGGTGGCAGGAGAACTGCTTGGAGGAGCAGGCGCTGGGGGGCCCCGGCGGGATCGGGGGCGCCACGGTGGGGACGGTGGGGGCCGTGGGGCCGCCTGCCAAAGGACCAGATGGAAGAGGCCGTTCGGGAATCGTGGAGATGTTGGTGGGGGTTGGATCCTAAGCCTCGGCCTGTTCGACCGCGGTTTAACTACGGTTTGCCAACCAAACCCCACTTTAGCCTGGGGTGACTTCGGTCACTAGGTGGTAGAATTGCCGAAGGCTGTTAGTTCACAAGGGGACTCTTCTCCTTCTCCTTCTCCTCATCTATTCTCTCCTTCTCGTTATCCTCCTCCATCTCCTCCTCCTCCTCCTCCACCACCACCACCATCTTCTCCTCCTCCTCCTCTTCCTTCTCCTTCTGCTTCTCCTCATCTATTGTCTCCGTTTCGTTACCCTTTCTCCTTCTCCTTCTCCTTCTCCTTCTCCTCTATTGTTTCCTTCTCGTTATCCTCCTCCATCTCCTCCTCCTCCATCACCACCACCACCATCTTCTCCTCCTCCTCCTCTTTCTTCTCCTTCTCCTTCTCCTCATCTATTGTCTCCTTCTCATTATCCTCCTCCTTCTCCTTCTCATCTATTCTCTCCTTCTTGTTATCCTCCTCCATCTCCTCCTCCTCCTCCTCCACCACCACCACCACCTCCTCCTCCTTTTCCTTCTCCTTCTCCTTCTCATCTATTGTCTCCTCGTTATCCTCCTCCATCTCCTCCTCCACCACCACCATCTTCTCTTCCTCCTCTTCCTTCTCCTTCTTCTCCTCATCTATTGCCTCCTTCTCATTATCCTCCTTCTCCTTCTCATCTATTGCCTCCTTCTCGTTATCCTCCTCCATCTCCTCCTCCTCCACCACCACCACCATCTTCTGCTCCTCTCTTCCTTCTCCTTCTGCTTCTCCTCTATTGCCTCCTTCTCATTATCTTCCTTCTCCTTTCCTTCTCCTCCTCCCCTTCTTCCTCCTTGTCCTCCTCCTCTTCCCTATCTTCTTCCTCCTCCTCTTTCTCCACCACCACCACCACCACCACCACCACCTCCTGCTTCTCCTTGTCTATTGTCTCCTTCTCCTCTTCCTCCTCCTCCTCCTCCTCCTCCTCCTCCTCCTCCTCCTCCTCCGCCTTCTCCTTCTCCTACTCATCTATTGTCTCCTTCTCCTTATCTTCCTCCTTCTTCTCCTCCTCCTCCACCATCTTCTCCTCCTCCTTCTCCTTCTCCACTATCTTCCTTCTCCACCCCACCTCCTCCTCTCCTTCTTTTCATCTCTTGTCTCCTCCTCATTATCCTCCATCTTCTTCTCCTTCTCATTATATTCCCTCCTCCGCCGCCTTCTCCTTCTCCTACTCATCTATTGTCTCCTTCTCATCTTCCTCTTTCTTCTCCTCCTC
>NW_015397619.1:2061-7311 GCF_001527695.2 Protobothrops mucrosquamatus
CTTTTCATCTCTTGTCTCCTCCTCATTATCCTCCATCTTCTTCTCCTTCTCATTATATTCCCTCCTCCTCCGCCTTCTCCTTCTCCTACTCATCTATTGTCTCCTTCTCATGTTCCTCTTTCTTCTCCTCCTCCTCCTCCACCATCTTCTCCTCTTTCTCCACTATCTTCCTTCTCCACCCCCACCTTCTCCTCTCCTTCTCCTTCTGCTTCTCCTCATCTATTCTCCTTCTCATTATCCTCCTCCTCTTTCTCCATCATCTCCTCTTCCTTCTCCTTCTCCACCACCACCTCCTCCTCTTCCTCCCTCCTCTTCATCTCTTGTCTCCTCATCATTATACTCCATCTTCTTCTCCGTCTCCTTCTCCTCCTCCTCCTCCTCCCCTCCTCCTCCTTCTCATCTATTCTCCTCATTATCCTCCTTCTTCTCCTCCTCCTCTTTCTCCTCCACCACCTCCTCTTCTTCCTCCTTCTCCTTCTCCTTCTCCTACTTTGCATCTCTTGTCTTCTCCTCATTATCCTCCATCTCCTTCTCATTATCCTCCTTCTTCTTCTCCTCCTCCTCCTTCTCCTTCTCCACCACCTCCTCTTCTTCTCCTTCTCCTACTTTGCATCTCTTGTCTTCTCATTATCCTCCATCTCCTTCTCCTTATTCTTTTCCTCCTCCTCCTTCTCCTCATCTATTCTCTTCATTGTCCTCCTTCTTCTCCTCCTTCTCCTTCTCCACCATGACCTCCTGCCCCTCCCCCTCCCTCTCCTCCTCCTCCCAGATGGACTCCATGTGAAGTCCCCCCCTCCATGTGTGTGCTTGAAACCCATCAACCCAAAGATCTTTGGATGGACCACCCAACCGCACGATGAAAGCAAACAACAAAACTCTTCTCTGGGAACCCCTGCAGCTAAACACGGCAGTCGCACCCCGGAAGCCCGGAGGAGAGCCTTACAGCCTCTCGCTGTCCTGAACACAACAGGAGCCCAGTGCCAACTGGACTATCCAACAGCTGTGCCGGTGCTGGGAGCGCACTCACCACAGTGGGCCTCGTCAGAGCCGTCCACACAATCCTGCTGCCCGTCGCACACAAACGCCGCTTCCACGCAACCCAAGGTCTCGCAGGCAAATTGTCCCTGTACGCACAGGATCCGGGGCATTCCAGCCGAAGGGACGAGAGTCGGCGCTGCCAAAACAAGAGGGGAAACTGAGTGAGGGGTGGCGTGGGGTGGGATCCACAGAGGTCCCGCTGGCCTCCGCGAGGCTGGAAGCGGAAATGAGGGTCGGTGGGCTTCTACTTGTCCCTTCCATCCAAATCTGGAGGAGGGGAGCATTCATGACGTCTCCTCACAGATGACATCATGGCACGGCTGACCTAACAGAATAATGGGGTTGGAAGGGACCGTCTAGTCCAGGGCTTTTCAACCTTTTCACCCATTGTACCACTTTTAGGAGATGGCAACATCCGAGTACCACCAGTCGCCTAGCAAGGCGTCAAAAACGTGATGACCAAAAAAAAGAAAAAAAAGAAAAAAAGTGATAAAGTAGAGGTAGTCCTCGACTTACAACAGTTTTCGCTTAGTGACTGTTCGAAGTTATAACGGCACTGAAAAAAGTGCCCCCCAAGGCACAGCCGAGCAAGACACCTGCCTGCCCGCCCGGCCGCGCTCTTCCTCCTGTCCGAGGTTTCCATTGTTGTGAGCATTTCTGTTGAGGATTGGCAGCGGGGGTGGGGTGGGGGGGTGTTTGGTTTTTATCCCTCCCCCCCCCCAGCTGCTGGGTGGTTGCAGCAGGTTTTGGTCATTTCACATGACCCTGGGACACTGTGACCGTCATAAATATGAATCAGTTGCCAAGCATCTGAATGTAAATCACAAGACCCTGGAGATGCTGCAAGATTCCAGCTGATTGGAGCTTCTTCTGGGCTCAGCAGAAGTGGCAGGATCAGCGCCGAGCTCCAGCTGGAGCCTGGCGCTGATCCTGGTGCTTCCGCTGAGCCCTGACAGCCCCGAAGAAGCGCCAATCAGCTGGAAATCGGCACTGATCCTAGCACTTCCGCTGAGCCCTGACAGCCCTGCAGCTCCAGCCATCTCTCGCTCAGGCTTGTGCGGTGCTGCCACCGGTTCAGCTCATTCCCCTCCCCCGCTACCACTTTTCTAGGAGGGTCGCGTACCACCTGCCAGGTGCCAATGTACCACAGGTGGTACCCGTACCACTGGTTGAAAAGCCCTGCACTAGGACTCCAAGATCCATCTCACCGTTACGGTGTTTGAGCCAAGTGTTAAGTTGGAATCCCCCAACCGGGCGTCCCTCCCACCCCGCTGTGTAGAGTGGCAGGCCGGCCTCACCTGACAAGGTGGGCCTCCATCCTGGTGTTCCAGGTCGGGGTGGAAGAACGTGCCACGTCGGCGCTCTCGAAGCACTGCTGGGTGCTGGAGTCACCAGGGGCCGAGAGGTGGGCCAGCCAATGCTGGGTATCGCTGGGGATAACAAGGCAACTGGCACGGTGGTTTTCTGGACACGCCGAGAAGGGGTCGGCCTGACAGCGCTGGTGGGGGAAACTGCCGCAGTCTCCGGCTTGGTGACGGGTGGCAACCAGGTGGGAGTCTCCGGAGAAGTGGCAACCGCTGTGGGTCTCGTACGGATTATCCCTGGGGCTGGGCTGCGGGTGGCAGAGGTCAACCGGCCCTCGGCACGCTCTGTCTCTGGGGTGTGCGAGAAAGAACCAAATGGTCAGAGGGGAAGAAGAGGAAGACACACACACACACACACACCCCTCACAAAAAAGTGAGCCTCTTCCGGCCTCAGTTAAGCTGTCTTGCCCCCTCCCCACAGAGGGCAGTTGGGAAATCTGGCCCTTAGGATGTCACGACTCCCCCCCCCCAGTATCCTTTCCCTTGGCGAAATTGGCAGAGTTCGTTCAGCAACACTGGAGATGCGGCATTTCTCAGGGAGGACATGCGCTACGCTAGAGGCAGTGGTGGGATTCGGCCGGTTCGCACCGGTTCAGCAGAACCGGTCGCTAACTTTTGCTGAGTTAGGAAAACCGCCTTAATGCACAGTGCTTCTGGAAGTCCAGTCTAGGTCTCGAAGGTCTGGAGGAGGCCTCCCAGGCCTAGAACGGCCCGCCGGAAGTGCGTGGATGCCAAGTCCGTTCTAGGCCTCGGAAGCCTCCCAGGTGTAGAACGGCCCTCCGGAAGTACGTGGATGCCACTTCCGGAAGTCCGTTCTAGGCCTCGGAGGCCTCCCAGGCCTAGAACGGCCCACCGGAAGTGCGTGGATGCCACTTCCGGAAGTCCGTTCTAGGTCTCCCAGGCCTACCAGGCCTACCAGGCCTAGAACGGCCCACCGGAAGTGCATGGATGCCACTTCCGGAAGTCCGTTCTAGGCCTCGGACGCCTCCCAGGCCTAGAACGGCCCACCAGAAGTGCATGGATGCCACCTCCAGAAGTCTGTTCTAGGCCTGGGAGACCTCCCAGGCCTAGAACGGCCCATCGGAAGTGCGTGAATACCACTTCCGGAAGTCTGTTGTAGGCCTCGGATACCTCCCAGGCCTAGAACAGCCCGCCGGAAGTGCGTGGATGGCACTTCCAGAAGTCCGTTCTAGGCCTCGGAGGCCCAGGCCTGCATCCAATAAGAGAACCGGTTGTTCAAGTATTTGAGTCCCACCACTGGCTAGAGGTCCCCAACCTGTGGGCCATAGCCCAGTAGTGGGCCGTGGCTTATTTGTAACCGTGGCTGGCTGGTGCGCATGCATGCACAAAAGCCCCAGTTGCATGAACGTTGAAGGCACTCGGAGCCTCGCGTGAGCGTTGTGGGCACTTGAGGCCTCATTCACACCAGTGTTGGAGGTGCTCTCGGTCCCACTCGTGCAAGCAATGGGTTTTCATCGGATCTTCTTGCTGCTAGTTGGCGTTCCTGGACACTAGTTGGTGCTCCTGGATGCGTTCTGCTAGTCTTCTACCTGTCCCTCCTACATAGTGGTTGTTCTAGCCCCATTGTCTGTTCTAGATTTTGGTGTCTCTTTTCAATGGTGTGTAAGCATTATTTACAGTATCTTTTTTCCCCCTCCCCTGCTCCAAGCCGCCAACCCGGAAAAGTTGGGGAACTCTGCGCTACACCGTCTCTGTAACTTCCAGCCCCCCCCAATATCCCCACCAGGCCCCCAACGTCCTCTCCCCACCCTCAACTCACTCCAGGCACAGCCAAACACCTCCAGGCGCAAGGCAATGCTTTGCTGGTACTCCACGGGCACGAAGCGCAGGAAACGGGCGAGGATAGTCGGGCTGAGCTCCTGCCGGATCGGAGTGATGCTGTCAGAATTCCCCTCCAGAACCTGCAGGACGGAAGGATGACAAAACAGGTGGTTCAAGAGCATGGAACCACCTCCTCCTCCTCTTGGCAAAGCCAGAGAAGAGCACCGGAGAGACGTTTTTTTAAGGACGGAGAGAAAGGGATGGAAAAATGGAAGAGAGTAACCCACGGGGAGATGACGCTATTAAAGGCTGTCTCTGCTTTTGTGACGGTCACCATCACTCCCTGGATTGTGGCAACACCCGCAAAGAGAGTGTGGAGAGGACAAAAGCGGGGGTTCAAGAGCATTGGAACTTCTCCTCCTCTTGGCAAAGCAGAGAAGAGCAACGAAGAGAAGCTTTTAAGGATGGAGAGAAAGGGATGGGAAAATGGAAGAGAGTAACCCATGAGGAGACGACACTATTAAAGGCCGTCCCAAAGCTCGCACGAGTAGGGCCGCGACGCTCACGGTGAAGCTTGCGCGAGTGGGGCTGCGATGCTCACACAAGTAGGGCTACAAACACCCAGGAAGCTCGTGCGAGTGGGACCGCAACGCTCGTGGTGAAGCTAATGTTTGTGTGCATGGGGTAGCGATGCTCGCACAAACAGCCAATAGGCCATGGTCCAGTAGTAGGCCACAGCCCACAGATTGGGGACCCCTGATCCAGACCACATTCCACCACAGGGTCAGAGACCCCTGGGATAGGGAAACCACGAGGCCAGGCTGACTTGTAGGTCCTGGATCCCCTCCTGAATTGGAAGTGGGCGGTGCCATACCTGAGCTTGCAAGGATGTGGCTGGGCTATAACCAGGTTTACTGTAGTTCCAAAAATGGACCCCATCATTGCTGTAGAGCAGGCGATAACGTGAGATGAATCCCCCAGACCTGCCTCCACCTTGAGTGGCCACCGCCGTGATGAAGAAAGGCTGGAGGAGGTCCACCTGGAAGTAGGGGTTGGGGTCAGACTG
>NW_015397620.1:0-1642 GCF_001527695.2 Protobothrops mucrosquamatus
CACTGGGACCAGAGGTTTTTGTCTTTTGAGCTTTCAAACTTCTACTGGAACCCATCCTCATGGAACTTCTCTCTAGTGGAGTGTATGCTTTGGGCTATTATCTATGTGGTATTTATATAGTACCTGACTGTGTGTGGCTTTTTAGTTGTTGACTGGGGTGCTGATGGTCAGCTATTAAGTTGTTGGCTGTTGTTTCTTTGTGCTGCCAAGCCCTTGTCTCCTAAGTACTTGAGAAGCTGGTGGCAAATCAGCACTCCTGTGGCTGACAAGGGGAACTAAAGCATTTTTTATTTTTACTATATTTTGTTTTCTTTTTAGCTAATTTGGATAATAATAATAATAATAATAATAATAATAATAATAATAATAATAACAACAACAACAACAACAACAACTGCCCAACTAGTTAAACATTCTATCATTTGTTGTTACTCAGTCACATGGAACTAGCAAGTCAATCAATTAGATTTAATTCAAGTGATATTCATATGGGAATTCACAGTGTCAGTGATTGTCAATAGCAAAACATAAATATACGTATCTGGTTTAACGGCTTATCCTTTAAGTTATCTGGATGTCAGGATAGTCCAAAAGATATGCTATATCCCCCTCTATAATTGAATCTTTCCTAGAATCCTAGAAGGATTGGAGAGAGGGAGGGAGGGAGGGAGCACAAATCCAAGAAGTTTCTTAAATACAGTGAAAATGAACACCAAACAGCTTAGGCCTTATGCTGATTTACAGAGTAAGAGAATGTTGGATTTATTTATGCTGATGAGATTGGAATGTAGGTTATCACAATTGTTTGGGCTTTCATTGTGACAGCTCTTTACCTCTTCATCTGGGTACAGAAATAAATCCTGTTAAATTGGAGTAGTTGCAGATGGAGACAATTCACACTGAATTCATTGATGAAATGTGACTTTGACAACTTTAGGACTGCCACATTAAACTGAAAAACCTCTGATTATCCTTTTCTAATCTGTCTCTATTTTATACACTTAAATAAAGTTATAGCACTTCATGAATTTATTAAATATTTCTTATTGTATCATATTCTTTGTCACAAGTCTCTAAAACACAGTCTTTCAAACTTTTCATTTCCAAGGGAATCATTACAACATCAGCTTGTGTGTCAAAAATCTCACAAAGATGTGCTAAGAAAGAACCATGCCTCAGGACAATGAATGGTAGGAAAAAACTAACCCAGTCAGATTGCACGGTCCAGTCCTAACCCATTATTTACTTATTTTTATTTATCTTTGCCATTTATAATTTGACAATTACTTTTATAGCTTAAACATGTATATTAAGAAAAAGTGCACCCCACAGGTATCGATGAGTTAAGGGAGGCATGGGAGGGGAATCACATTTTTATTTGATTTGATGTTTTTAACCATTTAACAAATGACTCATGGATGTTTGTATTGTCAAGAAACAGAGTCGAGGACTTCCGGTGGCAGGCGCCTTCGCTGGACGCAGCTGTTTGCTGCTCCCGCCTGTTTCTGCGTAAAAGCCGTTTTGACAGCCTGCATCAGCTGTCAAACGGCTTGATACCTTTCCCCTGGGCATAGGGGGAAAGGTGAGCTGCCCGAGGTAGGAGTTGAGTTCCCGAGTCGTCCCTTGTGGACGATGTAGGTGA
>NW_015397620.1:5416-7311 GCF_001527695.2 Protobothrops mucrosquamatus
GGGGGGTGGGGGGTTTTTTAAAAATTGTGATGTACTTGTGATGTGTTCTTTTTCTTATGTTGAAAATAATAAAAAAAAAATTTGAAAAAAAAAAAAAAAGAAAAAGAAACAGAGTCCACAACACACTGGAGCCTCAGGTCCAGGCACAGGATCAAGTCTTCATGGATTTTTGAAACAGTTGAGGATCATCCTAATTTCTGAAGGAGGAAAGTTCTTGAGTGAAAGGGCTACAGCAGATAGAGCATATCTCTTGGTCCCTGTCCAATGACATTACTTGAATAATAGGACCTATAATATACGCAGTGGTGGGATTCAGCCAGTTCGCACCAGTTCGGCAGAACCGGTAGCTAGTTTTTTTGTTGCCCAGGCCCAGAATGGACTTCCGGAAGCAGCATTCACACAGAGAACTGGTTGTTCACATATCTGAATCCCACCATTAAACATACACCACTTCCCAGACCAAATTGGACAGGTAGACATGACATGGAGAAGAGAATCCCTTAGTGAACCTGTTCCTAAGCCTTGAAGGGCTGTAAAGGTGATAAGCAGCAGTTTGAATTCCACCTGGAAGCACACTGGCATACTTTTGGGAAACTTGCTTATGTGGCAAAGGCAAATGCTATGGAAATAATAAACAAACAAACAAACAAACAAACAAACAAACAAATATTGACTTATGGGGACAAATGTGCACAAAAATGTGTACAAATGGTATGCATTGACTGGCAAGGGGGAGGCTTGATGCAAAAATGGGTCAATCTAATTTATATTTGGAATAATGAGAAACTGACATAACTCAGATTGAAAGACTGACCTGCCCATCCTTCTAGATTGTGTCTGACTAGAGCAGATTGTCTGTCCCTAAGGACCTTCATCTTTCAAACCTTCAGTTGAGATTATGACTTAGACCTGGCTGAAGATCTTTCAAACTCTGAAAATTGAAACCGAAAGATTGTGGCATAAAACAGCTGTGGTGGTCCCAGTGATTATTGGCACATTGGGTGATGTACCAAAATACCCTGGGCAGCATTTAGCAAAGCTGTGCATTGACAAAATTTCCATCTATCAATTACAAAAGACCACACTGCTTGGATCCACATATATATATAACACCAATACATTCTGACATCCTAGGTTCTTGGGAAGAACTTGATGCGTCTGAAGGCCAACACCAGCTACAGAATTGGCAGCTGTGATTTCACATTGTTATATAATAATAATAATAATAATAATAATAATAATAATAATAATAACAACAACAACAACAACAACAACAATAACAGTAACAGTTACAGTAACAGTTACAGTAACAACAACAACAACAACAATAATAATAATAATAATAATAATAATAATAATAATAATAATAATAATAATAATAATAATAATAATAATAATAATATGATTGAAAACCAAAGAACTTGTAGTGTTAGGGAATACCCAAGAGACTGAGAGTTTAGTGAACTCACCATGTTTCATATTAGATTGACCTGGCAATAAGCTGTGCCCTGGAAATAAGACAAGTCATTTCACCAAATTCAGGAAATGGTTTGGCTGACTTCCAAATCAACCTCATTTCATCTGTACTTCCCCCAAGTCACATTGGAAATCTTCCAGGTTGCTAGTTGTTTGAAGTCTATTTGCAGAATTCCAATTTGGATTTAATTTTGCTGGCTTTGAGTAGCCAATTCCTATAAATGATTTATCACTCAAATAGTGCTCAAGGCTTTCTTTAACTATAAACCCAGATTTTTTCACAGAAGAATTAAGCATCATGGGCTTCAAAGTTACTGAATTCTTCTCTGTAAATGCTGATATGCACAGGATCTCTTCCTAGCTCTTATGTATTCAGTGAGCATTCCTAAAATATTTGAAAAGTGATGACAATAATTGAT
>NW_015397621.1:0-2862 GCF_001527695.2 Protobothrops mucrosquamatus
GAGGAGGAGGAGGAGGAGGAGGAGGAGGAGGTGGTGGTGGTGGTGGTGGTGGTGGTCACCAGCCAAAGGAAACAAGGCCACTAAAAGACATAGCAGCTCGCAAACGTACAACATCAAAGCCAACACCAGCCACAGCATAAAACAACTGAAAGAAGCCTTCCAAGATCAGATGATGTGGAAAGAGATGGTCCATGGAATCGCTAAGAATCAAACACGATTGAATGGGCAACATCATCATCAGAATCAAGTAGGACCACTTTGGGGCTTTGATCACAGCATCACAGCCATCCTTTGACTTGTTTGACCACACCCAGTGGACGCCCCTAAAGTCCAAAAAGCAAAAGAGCTGCAGAATGGTAGAAGTCAATTATCTCATACAGGGGTAGTCAACCTTGGCTCTTTTATGACTCGTGGACTTCAACTCCCAGAATTCCTGAGCCAGCTAAGCTAAGCTGGCTCAGGAATTCTGGGAATTGAAGTCCACGAGTCATAAAAGAGCCAAGGTTGACTACCCCTGATCTGATAGAACCTCAAATGACCACCTCCACGAGCCTCAGTTTGGTCAGGAACCATCTACGATGGCTGATACTTTCCTAAAGCTTCTTCTTCTTCTTCTTCTTTTTTTTTAACAAAAAGACAAAAAAAAAATGTGCCATTTCAGAACACGCTTGATTGCATCTCAGCTCAAATTTGGTTAAAACATTTCAAGATTATTCCCTGCTGTTCGAAACACGCTGATAACTCTTTTTCCGCTTCCCTGTTCCCCACGGGCTGATAATAATGTTCCTTTGGAGAACAAAGCCTAAGGAAGCAGTGGGGGCATCACCTCTCTCCAAATGGGATGTATCCTTTATGCCAGCCAAGCCTACGTATCCCTCTCCCCTGGAAAAAGATGTCGCTTTGGTACCCGAATAAATGATTGCTTCATTTTCACCTTCCCCACCCCCCCCCCATCCTCCAAGGAACTGAGGAGGCCTTTTCACTCTGCAGGTCTCCGTTTTATTTTACAGGCTGAATATGCAGGTTTTAAAATTGCAAATGAAGGCTGGTGGTGGAGAGGAAGAGCTGAATCGTCAACTATGGAGTAGGGAAGGAGATGCAGCTTAACCTTTTCGTCCCCTGCTCTCCAGGTCTCTCCTGGCAGCTACGGTTTGCCGTCAGAGAGATGCTCCACCAGATTTTTTTAAAAAATGGCTGCAAGACCGCCTCCTACCAAACACCTCCCTTCGACCAGTCCGCTCCCACAGAGAGGGCCTCCTTAGGGTGCCGTCGGCCAGACAATGCCGGCTGGCGACCCCCAGGGGGAGAGCCTTCTCTGTGGCAGCTCCTGCCCTCTGGAATGACCTACCCCCCGACCTACGTACAGTTGCGGACCTGCGCCTTTTCCGCCGAGCCCTGAAGGCCCATCTATTCCGTGCGGCCGGCCTGGCGTAGTTTGGATTGTGTTTCAGTGGGGGGTTTTGTATGGGGTACTTTTAGAGCAGGCCTGTTATTTAATTTGATTTTAGAACAGAAACTTGTGTATATTTATCATGGTTTTTATTATTGCCTGTTCACCGCCCTGAGTCCCGTAAGGGACATAGGGCGGTATATAAATTCAATTAATAATAATAATAATAATAATAATAATAATCATCATCATCATCATCATCATCATCATCAAAGGGATTTTCAGATCAGTTGATCTTCCCTCTACAAGAGGCCATAATTCCATTCCAGAGAAAGGTGCCTCCACTGGCTATCAGCTGTCTGAGATGACACAAAATGCTGAATGTCATCATCACTTCTTGTTTGTCAACTTCTTGTTTGTCAACCGAGAAAAGAAGGACTAGGGGTGATATGATATCAGCATCCCAATATTTAAGGGGCTGCCACAAAGAAGAGGGGGGCAACTTATTTTACCAAAGCACCAGAAGGCAAGACAAGACACAATGGATGGAAACTAATCAAGGAGAGAAGCAACCTGGAATTAAGGAGAATCTTCCTAACAAAGTGGATTAATTAACCGGTGGAACAGCTTACCTCCAGAAGTTGTGGTTGTTCCATCAGTGGAGGTTTTTAAGAAGAGACTGGACAGCCACTCTTCTGAAATGGTAGGGTCTCCTGCTTGAGCAAGGGGTTGGATTAGAAACCTCCAAGGTCCCTTCCAGCTCTGTTCTGACTGATTGATAACTAACATGGAGAACATCAGCAGTTGGGCAGATATGCTAGGATGAACTCTGCTTTGACCTAACACACTTATTAAACCTCATCTAGAGGTCCTCCTAGGACAGATGCAAACCCCCCCCAAAAAAACTAAATGATGAGCTTATGAATCCACTGTGGTTGATCTTGAAAAATTAAACTGGATTGCATCTGGAAGTGCTGGGATGGGAGACTATTAGTAACCCTTAAGGCTGTAGGCTAGATGGATCAGTCAGGAAGAGTGTCTGATAGAGGGCAAAAGTGAACTTTATCTGCTTTGATCCATGAAGCTACCTTAGATCAAGCTCTCTTAAAGGAAGAGCTTACTTAATTAAAGCTTAATTAAGTGTTTGAGAGATTGGCTTATTAAAAGAGAGAGAGTTCCTCTGAGTCATAGGTGCTCAACCTCAGCCCTGCACTGGGCCCTTTTTTTTGAGTCTCCCACGGTCTTCAAAGTTTTTCTAATTCATATATTTAGGAGCAGTCTGTCTCAATGCTCCTGGGGCTTCTTTTGACTAAACCTTTTCTCCCTGTCTTTTGAAAAATCTCAAGACCCTCTCAGGCTCTGTGACTTTGAATTACCTCCCCGTTACCTTCTTGAAACAATGAATAGCTTCTAATTTTCTCATCAAGGGCAGCGCCACGTAAGTTCATTCAAAGAAGAATTAAAGACCATCT
>NW_015397621.1:5675-7310 GCF_001527695.2 Protobothrops mucrosquamatus
GGAAGGAAGGAAGGAAGGAAGGAAGGAAGGAAGGAAGGAAGGAAGGAAGGAAGGAAGGAAGGAAGGAAGGAAGGAAGGAGAGAGTGCAAGAAATAGGAAGTACCAATGGAAGAAAACAGACTTAAGCAGAGACCCTGTCCATTTGGGCTCTAGTCCCCCCCCCCCTTTGCCTCTTTTGTCCTGCCTGTGAGGACCACTCAACCTTTTATTTGAATAAGCATATTTAACATTTGGGCGCTTGTACTGGAACTCCCAAAAAACAGCTGCCAGCCAGGAACAGTTTGTCTAGTCACCCGATGGCTGCTGTTCCCACAGGTGCCTCCAAGCAGCCCTGGTTCATATGACAGAACCAGGAAATAATGAAATATACTGGCATTCTATGGCTATCATAAAGTTAATGCAACGTCTGTGCATTCGATTATTCAACATGTAAATAATCTGTTAAATATACAGCTGCCTGAATGGAGTATATCTTCCCTAGTTTAATGCAATTGAAATGTAGGTTCAATCAGATTCAGTGTGCATCTTGGCCAGGTCTCCGCCTCGGAAAACACCTCCCAGGGTGGCACGCGTTCGTTCATCTTGCATTATTTGCCTTCTCTATTTCCTTCTGCAACTGCTGGTCGGCGTCCTGCCCCTTTGTGTGTTTTGTCTCCATTCAGTTTGCGAGTCTGGCCTCCAATCTTTTTTCCAGCATGCAGCTTTGCCACTATCTGATCATATTTCCATGGCTTCAGCGGCCTGCTGGAAATGGCTTTTGTTTGAACAGGTACGATATTCCCTTTCGCTGTTTACAATTGAACACTTCCTATCACCCTGAAGTACACCTCTCCGTGGTAGTAAAATTTTATGCAGATCCATCCCAGGCAAATCCGATTCCATGAGCTAAAATGGAATCTGCTTTGTCTGTTTGTTTATCGAATTAATATGGCCGCCCATCTCATGGAAAGCAACTGTAGGAGATGACCAGGTGGAACCCAAGGGAGGGGGTCAAATGCATCATCAGTCTCGAATCCCTTCACGCCCACAAGACATCGAAGTCCAGCCCACCTTGAATCACACTGACTCATATCTACTACCAATTTGCTTGGACCGTTAGAAGTTCAGTTTCTTGTAGAGACCTTAAGTTTGCAATAAATCTTTAAACTCATTTAAACTGCTTGGATTTTTTGATTTCCCTGGGGCTTGACAGCGTGTCTGCGTGGCATACAAGAATCCTGTTGATTTACTACTCAACCAAAAGTTAGGAGTGTCTACAAGAGAGCTCCTTCCTTCCTTCCTTCCTTCCTTCCTTCCTTCCTTCCTTCCTTCCTCCCTCCCTCCCCTTTCTCTGCCTGTGTTCCTCTCTCCAACACAACAGCAAGACAAAATGGCTGCCGTAGCCATGCGAACAAAGCCCCGCTCCCTTTTTATGTGTGTCAACACATGTCAAAAGAGGTGGGTCTTCAATCATGTTGGCATATCTGCCATCTTGATCTTTCAGAAGACCCCCATATACTTCCTTGCAGGAAAATATTATCATCCGTCAAGGTGGTGGTTACTTTAATCCCATCACAGGATTTTTTCTGTGCAGATGAAATAAAGTAGAGTGTAAGAGAAGGAGACAAAGAGCCTGAAGGTGGAGTCAAGAGAGGA
>NW_015397622.1:0-1308 GCF_001527695.2 Protobothrops mucrosquamatus
CTTTTCAGGCTGCCTGCCCTGGGTGAGGCTGGGGTCCTCTACCTTTTCCAGCTCTGTGCCAGACGGAAGCGCCCCCCACCCCCCTGTGAAGCTTCCCTCAGCCATTCTGGGTCATTTTTAAAGAATTCCTTAGCAATTCCAGCAAAACCATTTTTAGGGCAGAACACACACACACACACACACCCCGGGAAGTCGCTCTGCAAAAACGTTTGGACTAGCACGCCCATTAGCCACGGGGAGATCCGCGACCGCCGGGGATGATGGTGACTGCTTCCCCCTCCCCCACCTAAGAGACCACCAGGCAGGGGAAGGAGGGCAGAGGGAGAGAATCAAGATCAGGGGAAGGGTTAATACCACTTTACAAGGCCTTGGTCAGGCCACACTTGGAATCCTGCATCCAGTTTTGGTCACCGCGGTGTAAAAAAGATGTTGAGACTCTAGAAAGAGTGCAGAGAAGAGCAACAAAGAGGATCAGGGGACTGGAGGCTAAAGCATATAAGGAACGGAAGCTGGAATTGGGTATGTCCAGTTTAATGAAGAGAAGGACCAGGGGGGACAGGATAGCAGTCTTCCAATATCTCAGGGGCTGCCCCAAAGAAGAGGGAGTCAAGCTCTTCTCCAAAGCGCCTGAAGGCCGGACAAGAAGCAACGGATGGAAACAAATCAAGGAGAGAAGCAACCTGGAACTAAGGAGAAACTTCCTGACAGTTAGAACAATTAACCAGTGGAACAACCTGCCTCCAGAAGCTGTAAATGCTCCAACACTGGAGGTTTTTAAGAAGAGACTGGACAGCCCTTTGTCCGAAATGGTATAGGGTTTCCTGCCTGAGCAGGGGGTTGGACTAGATGACCTCCAAGGTCCCTTCCAACTTTATTATTATTATTATTATTATTATTATTATCATCATCATCATCATCATCAAGCGGGAAGAAGCTCCCCCAGGCTGCGCTCCTGGTCCCAGAATTGCTGCTGTGGGGGGCACTAAAGACCCCCCAGGGTGTTACCGCCCTCCTACCCATCCTCCAGACTGCCCAGCCTTATGGTTTCTCAAGCCATTTCCCAGGAGCCTTCCTGCAGGAGATTGCCATGTGGGGCTGCTCTCCCGTGTCCCATTCTGCTTCCGGAGGCAATTGGGGGTGGTCCGGGGCCAGGGTTGGCCTCGGGGGTTCGGCCTGGAGCCCCTGGGAGACCCTTCCCCACTGCCAGGCCGGAGCCTGAGTGCTCCAGGGAAGACCCCCACCCTCCCCTGCCTTGGTCGTGCTTGTGGTTGGGACTCACCTCCCTCTGCAACCGCTGGCAGACGGTCC
>NW_015397622.1:5161-7310 GCF_001527695.2 Protobothrops mucrosquamatus
TGTACATCTGCAACATCTGGGGGGGAAAGATAGATGGAAAGTGTGTGTGTGTGTGTGTGTGTGTGTGTACATCTGCAACATCTGGGGGGGAAAGATAGATGGAAAGTGTGTGTGTGTGTGTGTGTGTGTACATCTGCAACATCTGGGGGGGAAAGATAGATGGAAAGTGTGTGTGTGTGTGTGTGTGTGTGTGTGTGTGTGTGCCTGCTGGGTCTGGGAAGCTCCGAGTTTTATTCCTGGGAAAAAACTCCAGAAAAACTCACGAGCTGCAAAAGGGTTTTTTGTTTTTTTTTTATCCTCTTGAGGTCCAGCTCCTTGCGCGCTCCATCGCGGTGCTGGATGCACCCCGTGTGTGGACCCAGAGCGGGGTCTAGGCCTTTGGCCCTCCTCTCCCCACCTCCAGCTAGGGATGCCATTCCTCCCCCCCTTTCAAACCCCCCCAGGCCTACTGTCCCCCTTAGCCCCATAAGCCCCCCCCGGCCCTCTTTTCGTGGCCGCCTCCGAGACGGAGAGAACCTTTGCCCCAAGACGACACAAGGAACACTCTGTAGATGAGCAGAGGCACCCTTCCCCTCCAGCAGGTGTGTGTGTGTGTGTGTGTTTGTGTGTGTGTGTATGCCTCACCTTCAGGCTCCCCCAGGCGTCCCATGGGCACCATGGCGGCGAACTAGGGGAGGGAAAGGAAAGGAAATCAGCCAGCATTCCCCCCCCTCCCCAGATGTCTCTGCCCCCCCCTTCCCACCCCAATCGGCTCCTGCAGGAGACGCTGACCTTATCCAGGACTTTGGGGGGGACCTTGTCCGTCATGGGGGTCCGGATAAACCCCGGCAGAACCGTGTTGCAACGGATGCCGTACCTGGGAGGAGGGGGGGGAAAGAAATGGACCACTGGGGTGCACCAGCTTCTCTCAAGGCCGCCCCCCGCCCAGTTTGCCCAGTTCACCCAACGCCCGGCCCCGATTTAACGCCCTCGTCTCTCCCACCAAGAAGGTGGGTCCTTCTTAAAGCAGGCCCCGTGGCGTACATCAGGGGGTCTTCCAACGTGGCCCTTGGAGGACGTGTGGACTTCAACTCCCAGAATTCCTCAGCCAGGCGTGCCTGGCTGAGGAATTCTGGGAGTTGAAGTCCACACGTCCTCCAAGGGCCACGTTGGAAGACCCCCCTGATGTAGAATACCAAGCCAGCATCAGGGTCCCCAAAATGTGTCCCCCTGTAAGACTTGTGGACTCCCAACTCCCAGAATCCCTCAGCCAGCGTGGCTGCCTGGGGAATTCTGGGAGTTGAAGTCCACACGTCATCAACGGGCCAAGCGGGAAGACCCCCTGGCGTACGGCTTACGACGGCACCGGGAAAAGGGACCCGTGACCGTTTTTCGTACTTACGACCGTCGCGGCCTCACGCGATTTACCTTCGGACGCTTGGCCACTGACCACTACTTACGTCCCGGAGTCACGCGATCCCCTTTCGCGACCGCCCCGGCGAGCAAAAGTCAGCGGGGGACGCCGGACTGGTTGAACGACCGTGCTAGGGCCCGATCCCTCCCCAACCCCCCCCCCTCACCTGGCTAGCTCCTTGGCTGCGGTCTTGGCCAGGGCCTCCACCCCCGCCTTGGAAGCCGCGTAGTTCGCCTGGCCCAGATTCCCCACCTGGCCGGGGCGGAGAGAGAGAGAGAGAAGGTGGGGAGGGGGCTCGCCCGGCAGAGGGGAGGGGGCCAGGGGCCAAGCCTCCTTCCCCCCCCCAGCCCTGCCGGGGTCCCCCCGCGGGGAGTGACGGCCCACGCACCTTGCCCACCACGCTGCCCAGGTGGATGATGGAGCCCTCGCTGGCCCCGCTCTCCACCAGCGCCCGGGCCACGGCCTGCGTCACCAGGAAGGCGCCCTGCGTGAGGGGGGGGGGGAGATAGAAAGATAGAGAGATGAAGAGAGAGAGAAAGATAGATAGAGATAGAGATAGAATGAGAGAGACCAAGAGAGAGAATGAGAGACCCAGAATGAGAGAATGTGTAAGAGAGAATGAGAGACCCAGAGCGAATGTGTGTATGTGTGTGTGAGAGAGAGATGGAGAGATAAAGAGATAGAGATATAAAGGATAAAGAGAAAGATAAAAGAGATAAAGATAGAGATGGAGAGAGAGAGAGAGAGAGAGATAAA
>NW_015397623.1:0-1959 GCF_001527695.2 Protobothrops mucrosquamatus
CTTTGAAAATTATAGAATTAGAGAGGATCTCTCTGACTTCCCTGATGATTCTCCCAATTCTGAACCAGATCCGACAGACAATGGGAAAGTTGAGGTCCCCATGGATGGAGAAAGTGAGTTAGACACAAATGTTTTGAAAAATCTGGGAATGAATTCCTTTAACATAAGAAGAATTTGGCTGTCTGAAAGCTGCTCCTGAGTATGGCACTTGGGGTATTTGAAGGTGCCTGTGACCCCCTCTTGGTTCTTCTGGGCTGTGCCCCCCGGTTTTACTTCTCCTTTTAAAAGATTGAGAATTTCCCAACTGATTTAATTAAAACAGACTTCTGTTTCTGTTTCCAATAATGTCTCTGAAGAAACAAAAATGATGGGCATCTGTAACTGAAGCCAGAATGGGTTTGTTAAAAACAGATCAGGCCAGACAAAACTTACTGCCTTTTTGATAACGCAATTACATTAATGTATCAGCGAAATACTGTGGAGATAGTAGACTTGGACTTCAGCAAGACATTTGACAAAGTGGATCACAACTTACTTCTTGGTAAGATAGAACAATGTAGGATAGTATCACCACCAGGAGGATTCACAGTTAACTGACCAACCGCATTCAATGGCTATTCCTCAGTGGAACTACATCTACATGGAGGGAAGCATGCAGTGGGGTATCTCAAAGTTCGGTCTTGGGCCCAGTACACTTTGACATCTTCATAAATAGACAGGCTCAAGATCCAAAGGGATCCTAATAGACTTGAGCAAAAGGTTGCAAAAGGGGATCACATGACTCTGGGGCACTGTGACCATCATAAATATGAGTCAATTGCCAACCATCCAAGTATAAATCACATGACCCTGGGGATGTTGCAATGGTCATAAGTGTGAAAAATGGTCATAAGTCATTTCAGTGCAATTGCAACTTTGAACAGGTTTTTTTTTCTGGTCATCAAGTTTTTGATACCTTACTAGGTGGTACTCGAATATTGACATATCCTAAAAGTGATATAATCAGTAAAAAGGTTGAAAAGTCCTGCTAAACGGCACTAGATCCACATGGAGAGAAGTAAGCAGTGGGGTACCACAAGGTTCTGTCTTCAGCCTAGTACCCTTCAATATCTTCATCAATGACTTAGATGAGGGAATTGAAGGGGAACTCATCAAAGTTGCAGATGACACCCCAGAAGACAAACTCGGGATCCAAAAAGATCTTGACAAACTTGAACAATGGGCCCTATCCAACAAAATGAGTTTCAATCTGGAGAAAAGCAAAGTTTTACATTTAGGCAGGAAAAAATCAAACGTACAAGTACAGATTGGGCAAGACCTGGCTTAAAAGCAGTAACTGTTATAGGGACCTTAGAGTCCTATTGGACAATCACTTGACCATGAGCCAGCAGTGTGCAGCAGCAGCCAAAAAAGTTAATACGATCCTGGGTTGTATAAACAGAGGCATAGAATCAAGATCACGCGAAGTACTAGTACCGCTTTACAAAGCCCTAGTAAGACCACACCTGGAGTACTGCAGCCAATTTTGGTCACCATATCACAAAAAAGATGTTGAGACTTTGCAAAAAATTCAGAGAAGAGCAACTAAGGTGATCAAAGGCATGGAGACTAAAACATATGAAGAACTGCTACAAGACTTGGGTGTGGCTAGTCTAAAGAAAAGAAAAAAGAGGGGCGACATGATAGTGATATTCCAGCATTTGAGGGGCTGCCACAAGGCAGAGGGGCTCACGTTAGTCACCAAAGAACCAGAGGGCAGGACTGTAGAAAACCGGGACCTGAGTCTCCCGGCTTGGTTTCAGACCTCGTCCGGGGGCTGATTCATGAGTTGTCATATGAAGACACCAGACCAGGTTTCCTCGGGATGAGATCAGCCCAGAATAGTCTCTGAGGACCTCCTTTATTAGCAATCATCAAAGCAAATTGCAGGCAGAAGCGACAAGCAGGGGGGTGAGCCGG
>NW_015397623.1:5885-7309 GCF_001527695.2 Protobothrops mucrosquamatus
TGGTTCACACTGGAAGGTCTTATCAGGAAGTGATAATATTATAGCTTGTGTAGACAGCTTTGTTGACTTGCTTCTTAGTTGTCTGTCCTTACGTGTTTGCAGCTGCAGATTGCAGCCTAACACGTAGGCATGAAGAAGTGTAGAATTAAGCATACTGAAGGTTACAAGATGGAGTGACTTATGCTATATTCCAACACAGGACAAGAAACTGATCAAGGTGAGAAGCAACCTGAAATTAAGGAGAAACTTCATGACAGTGAGGACAATGAACCAGTGGAACAGCTTGCCTCCAGAAATCATGGGCGCTCCATCACTGGAGATTTTTAAGAGACTAGACAGTCACTTGTCTGAAATGGTATAGATTCTCCTACTTGAGCAGGGGGATGGACTAGAAGACCTCCAAGGTCCCTTCCAGCTCTATTCTATTCTAAAAGTCAAATTTTCTTTAAGGTTTTCCAAGGAATGCCTACAAGTAAAGAGAGAAACAATATTTGGAGCAATGAACTGATATTTAAGATCTGCAGATGAATGATCCTCAATTTAGAAGAAACCAAAGAATTTACCTTTGTTCATTTCACTAACACAATTCAGAGGGCTGGTTACAATTTTTCTCTAGTGGATCACATTATAGGTAAGTAGGCAGGTTGTCTTGGGGTAAATTTACCTTGTAAATTACAGCACGGTTACACAGGAAGTGCTTTGTATGCCATCTTGAGTTACTGAATGAAAAGGGAATCAATAAAATATACCTTGCAATTCTTTTATTCCAGATTCCTCCATGCAACAGAGCTCAGATCCAATAGCTGAAATGGACACTATCCCCATCCAAAACCTACCAGATGTACATTAAAAACGGCAGTGCAGGGTGTCCCTCTAAAAAGGTTAGCCTGGTGATCAGTCTGCCCTGTGCTTTGGTGGAATATTCTATTCTTCCCTTTTGTTTTCTTTTTAAAAATGTATTTTTGAAATATTTCTTCTACCATATGTTCACAATCGCCCCCTCTTTTTTAGCCCCCTATTTTCAGGCCCTGCTGCATTTTTTTCTTTCTGACCTAATGGAGACTTCTGTGCAAGCAAATTTACAGAAGTACATGGCATTTAGCAGATCTACATTCTCCTCCTTCAGGAATGAAGCTGGGATGGTGGGTGCTCTTGGATGCAGCAATGGCCAGCAGGAGTGAAGTTGGCTCCTCTGGAGCATCTGCCCTGATGTTGCTGCTATGTCCTAAAACAGTGGTTCTCAACCTTTCTAATGCCGTGACCCCATAATACAGTTCCCCATGTTGTGGTGACCCCCAACCACTTATACATCGCCGGGTGCCAGGGGCGTGGCCAAGTGGGCGTGGCCACCAAGTGGGCGTGGCCACCATGTTGTGTAGGCAGAATCTGCCCAATATTTGCTGAAATACATTGCACTCAGATTT
>NW_015397624.1:0-7309 GCF_001527695.2 Protobothrops mucrosquamatus
TTCCTTTGACGGCTGGCCCTGCAGGAGGAGAGCCCCTTCCCTCGGTCGCGCTTACATGACACAAGCCTCCCCCCTTCTTCGCCAGCCGGAGCAAAAAGCCTAAGTAGCGAGCGACTCGGAGGCAAAGCGGGGAGCGAGCAATCAATCCCCAACCCGGCAGAGAGACGGGAACCGGACCAGCCTGCGCCGCGCTCGCCGGGAACCGCAATCCCGCTCAGGCTGAAGCCACCCGGGGGGGGAGGGAGAAGGCGGGGGGGGGAGAGAGAAAGGAGCGCGCCCCAAAAGGCTGGGGAGCTTCGATTAACGAGCGCGCGGCAACCACGAGCCGGCAGCCGCTTGGGACTTGGGAGGGCTCCCCGCGCAGGCACGCTCAGGCATTACTGCGGTGTGGGTGCCCTCAAGAGCCGCGGCAGGCTCGGGGAGCGCCGGCTGTGGGGAGAGAAGCGCGTCCCTCGGACGAAGCCGGGGAGATAAGAAGAGGCGGGAAGCCCAAGCGCGCGGTCTCTTCCGCCGCGTCTCTCCCGCGGCGGCTGGACCCCCGCAGCCCTGCGCCGCGAGCTCCGCGGCTGGAGCTGAGGGACGAGGAGCGCAGCGCTGCTCCTCGGACGGCACGTTCGCTTTCCCTCCTCAGCTGGAATGGACCATTCAGACGCTCAGGCACGGGGGGAAGGGGGGCACGCTGCTGTGGATGGAGGAGGTGGTGGCGTCGCCTACCTGGCTGCTTGTACTAAAACCGCGACGCCGCCACCACCGCCGCCCCCCTCCTGTCCTCATGACTTGCCAAGAATTCAGTCTGGAGTCGCCCCGTTGAATCTTCACCTCGGAGCGAACCAGGCGGCTTATAATATTGGGAGGACGGAGCGAGTAAGGGAGGGAGGGAGGGAGGGGGGAAGCAAATCGTGTCCTGGACAAGGTGGAGGTTTGGCTTGGTGAGGAACTGGCCGAGCCATGAACGAGCCACTCGTGCGCGCAAAGACACACACACACACACGCAGGGAGGGGAAGAAAACTGGCTAAGTTGCACACACCAGCTTGGCTTGGACACGGCAAACGGCGAGCGAGAAGCTAATGAGCAATTCGGCGTTTCAAAAATAAAAAAAAAAGCTTCGTTTCTGCCATTCCTTTATTCGGAATGCATATAACGTAGTAAACGCTATGCTTTCTAACTATTCTTTTCCTCTCAGAGAGATTGCTTTCAGGGTGGAGTCAGACAGAGAGAAAGGGAGAGAAGCCGAATGGGTTCTAATGCTCAGCCCAAATCCATTTTAAATAAGAAGCAAAATTTGAAGTTACAGACGTTGAAAGGCTTTGAAATTCTCTTAGGAACGTGCAAGTTTTGAAGGGACCTCCCCCCCCTTTCATTTACCTTAGCAATGAACAATGATGAAAAATGAAGTAGGAAAGGAAAGATAGTTAGATAAAAACCTAGTTTATTTAGACAAACGCCCTTTGTTAGTGTGTTCATAAGGGTTTCTTTCAGGACATGACTTCAAGGTATATGATTCACAATAACTAAAGTATAAAAGGAAGTCAACGGGGAATCCACACATCTGGTTCTAAGATCCACTGGAAAGAAAAGCAGGGCAGAAGTGTAATGGATTTAAAAATATTGCTTTTTTACTCCCTTTCTGAAAATATTACAAATTTGGTTAAATAACCATGCCTGCTTTTTTCTAAATGATATGCTATGAACACCTGATGTTTACAAACTTTTTGAGTATTCAACATCTGTTATATTATGGGACAGCATAATATATTATGGGACAGCATACAATGTGATAACCACCTCAGTATAGTATAGCACCAAATTTAGTTATAAAAATAGAGCCAGGAAGAAGGAGGTGGGTTTTTTTTTGCCTTTGGGACCTGATAGCCCTTGGATACCTTGATTTGATTTAGGATAGAATAGGATCACATTTGATTTTAGACAATAAAATCAGACTCATTTAATCTCATATGATCAGACTCAGTCTCATATGATGAGACATATTTCTTAAAAAAAACATTCTTAAAAATATGAAAAGTCTCATCTCAATCTAATCCAATCTAATCTAATCCAACAGAAATCATTGATAATAAAAAAAAGTTAATATTAACAACAAGAAAAAAGTCAAGGAAACTGTAGGTCCACTAAAGAGAGAAGATGGCAAGGAAATAACAGGCAACGGAGAAAGCGGAGTTGCTTAACTCATACTTTGCATCAGTCTTCACACAAAAAGAAACTATAGCCCAACTACAAAGACAAATTAGAAATAAAAAATAAGCAAGAAAATGGTAAGAGAACACCTATCCGACCTTGACAGCCTATTTTACTGGCCGTACTCAGCTTGTGGTCCTCAATGGAACCGCATCTACATGGAGGGAAGTGTGTAGTGGGGTGCTCCAGGACTCTGTTCTGGGCCCAGTGCTCTTCAACATCTTCATCAGGGGGAATAGATGGGATCACGAGGGGATAGATGGGAAACTCATCAAATTTGCAGATGATATCAAGCTGGCAGGAATAGCCAACACTCCAGAAGACAGGCTTAGGATACAGAAGGATCTGGATAGACTTGAACACTGGGCCCTATCTAACAAAATGAAATTCAATGGTGAAAAAAGTAAGGTTCTACATTTAGGCAAGAAAAACCAAATGCACAGGTATAGTATAGGGGGTACCTTGCTCAATAGTAATAACTGTGAGAGGGATCTCAGAGTCCTAGTGGTCAATCATTTAAATATGAGCCAGCAGTGTGCTGCAGCTGCCAAAAAAACCAACACTGTGCTAGGCTGCATTAACAGAGGGATAGAATCAAGATCACGTCAATTATTAACACCACTTTACAATGCCTTGGTAAGGCCACATTTGGAATACTGCATCCAGTTTTGGTCACCATGATGTAAAAAAGATGTTGAGACTCTAGAAAGAGTACAGAGAAGAGCAACAAAGATGATTAGGGGACTGGAGGCTAAAACATATAAGGAACGGTTGCTGGAATTGGGTATGTCTAGTTTAATGAAGAGAAGGATGAGGGGGGACATGATAGCAGTGTTCCAATATCTCAGGGGCTGCCACAAAGAAGAAGTCAAGCTATTTTCCAAAGCGCCTGAAGGCAGGACAAGAAGCAATGGATGGAAACTAATCCAAGGAGAGAAGCAAGCTAGAACTAAGAAGAAACTTCCTGACAGTGAGAACAATTAACCAGTGGAACAACCTGCATCCAGAAGCGTTGAATGCTCCAACACTGGAAGTTTTTAAGAAGAGACTGGACAGCCATTTGTCTGAAATAGTATAGAGTTACCTGCCTGAGCAGGGGGTTGGACTTGATGACCTCCAAGGTCCCTTCCAACTTTATTATTATTATTATTATTATTATTATTATTATTATTATTATTATTATTATTATTATTATTATTATTATTATTATTATTGTTGTTGTTGTTGTTGTTGTTGTTGTTGTTATTATTATTATTATTAACCAGGGCTTGACAGATTACATCCCAGAGTTCTGAAGGAGCTGGTAGATGTTATCTCAGAACCATTGCACCACATCTTTCAAAAATGCTAGAGCACCGGAGAAGTACCTGAGGATTGAAAAAGGGCTGATGTGGTTCCCATCTTCAAGAAAGGAAAAAATATCAATAGATGAGGCAATTGAAGGGGAACTCATCAAATTTGCAGATGACACCAAACTGGCAGGAATAGCCAACAACCCAGAAGACAAACTCAGGATCCAAAAAGATCTTGAAAAACTTGAACAATGGGCCCTATCCAACAAAATGAGTTTCAGTGTGGAGAAAAGCAAAGTTTTACTTTTAGGCAGGAAAAATCAAGGGTACAAGTACAGATTGGGCAAGACCTGGCTCAAAAACAGTAACTGTGACAGGGACGTTGGAGTCCTAGTGGACGATCACTTAACCATGAACCAGCAGTGTGCAGCAGCAGCCAAAAAAGCTAATACAATCTTGGGTTGTATAAACAAAGGCATAGAATCAAAATCATGTGAAGTACCACTTTATAAAATCCTAGTAAGACCACACCTGGAATATTGCAGCCAATTTTGGTCACCATATCACAAAGAAGATGTTGAGAGTTTGGAAAAAAATCAGAGAAGAGCAACTAAGATAATCAAAGGTCTGGAGACTAAAACATACAAAGAACGGCTGCGGGACTTGGGTTTGACTAGTCTAAAGAAAAGAAGAAATAGGGGAGACATGATAGCAGTATTCCAGTATTTGAGGGGCTGCCACAAAGAAGAGGAGGTGATGTTATTCACCAAAGCACCAGAAGGCAAGAAAAAAACAATGGTTGGAAACTGATCAAAGAGAGAAGCAACCTGGAATTAAGGAGAAACTTGCTAACAGTAAGGACAATTAACCAATGGAATAGCTTGCCCCCAGAAATCGTGGGCACTCCATCATTGGAGACAGTCACTTGTCTGAGATGTTATAGGTTCTGCTTGAGCAGGGGCCTAGATTAGAAGACTTCCAAGGTCCCTTCCAGTTCTTTTCTATTCTATTCAATCTACAGCCATACTTGCAATATTACAGGATCAAAATTTAACCAGACCCCTGAGGAGGTCAAGCACTTCCATCAGAATTAGCTATACTGTATTCAGTCTTCTACTTTATGCAATAACTTACAATAGAGAAACTTAAAATAAACAAATAAATAAACAAACAAACAAATAAATAAATAAATAAAAACTGCTAGATAAAGCAGTATGCCTAGCCATGATTCCTAGAAATTTATCATACTTTTCCAAATCTTGGTTTGGAAATTACAATAAGCAGGAACAACTCATTCACAAGGAAAGGAGGATCAGTAACTGATGTATTTTAATTGATGAGTTTAAGAGTAGTATCCAAGGTAGTGAGTTAAATGCCAGCAAGATTGCAGGAAGAGGGAAGGGAAGAATTAAAACTTCCTGATCATGTAAAACTATATGCTAACTACAACTAGGCATGTACAGAAACACATACAACTTTATCAATGGATGAATGGGTGTAAATCAGTAAATATTGAGTGTAAGTATGGAAAAGAAACATGGAAAGGGAGAGAAATTAGCTGAATCATAAGGTCTTTATGGGTCCATGGGTCTTGATCCAACTCAGCATATAAGACACCTCTTGTAATTTTTTTTTTACACAGCAAGCAAAGTCAAGCTTGTAATTTCATTTCCAGGAAGTAATTCACTATAGCAAATTTCTTATGCCTCCACTTCCCTGCAACTTATAAGCAGCAATAAAGCAATGAAACAAGGTTGAGCTAAGCATATCTAGATAGGCATTTCAAAACAAACTAATTCTCTGCTGGAATTGTATGCAACCTAAGAATGAACTAAATCTATATATTGCTACTCGTAAATAAACTTCCTACTAAGAAATAAGTAAGGAAATTAATTACTTTAGCTAGCACTTTCTCTCTCAACTATTTTCTCCCTTGGACTCACCATGTAAGTTCTTTCCTCTTTCCATCTTCTTCCATTTTTCCTTAAATCTATCTGTAATGAGTAGACCTGCTCTCCACCTACTTGTAGCTCTTATTCCTTCACTGCATCTTCTTCTGAACCCTTCATTTATCACCACCTCAAAACTCTGGCCCCAGGCTCCCCTGGAACCGATAATTCTTCAGAGCCAGCACTGTCATGGAAACTATTTTAGTTTGCAGGCCATTACCCTCCCTGTCTCTTCCTCCTTCTCCTTTCATAAGTCTTTTTTCTTCAAGTCTCCAGCTCTGTCCTCTTCCTTGCTAGCACAGCAGCCATCCCTTTTTCCTATGAAAAACATGTTTTCAAGGTCTGTTATTAGCTAAAAAGAATGTATTTGAATGTAGCTGAATAAGTGAGAAGATAACAGAGGACTATGGGTGACTGCATGCTGTCACAAGGTGGCAGTCAGCCTTGATCATCTGGGAAAGGAAAAAGAAAAAATTGCAGGAAAACAGAAAAGAATCTTAGAAAATTCTATTATGCAAGGTGATCAGAAGGATGCATGAAGAAACTATAAGTCTGAGATTATTTGAGTGACAAGTATGCCACTTGTTCTTTTTTCTGTTTTGTACTTTATAATTTATTTAAAGCATTACAGAGTAGGCAGCTTTCCCTAATTTTAAAATGTATAAATAAAAAAATATAACTTATCGAAATTAATGATGCTGCTAAACAACTATATATTAAACATATATGCATTTTAAGAACATAAAAATAGCCCTAGGTATTCTATGAACATGTTGCAGTACAGTACTATAGACAATCTGCTGTTTAAATATAGGATATGTGTTTAGGTATAACTTTATATATAGAATCATAGAATCAAAAATCTGAAAAGAAATTTAGTTTGTTTTGTTTTGCCATATAAGTATCTTTTATATGGTTGTCTAGCTTCCAATTACATACATAGTAAAGGGACCCTCAGTATTTCTTTCAGTGATTTATTCTGCTGATAAACTTCTTTTACTATCAGAAAATTTACTCTGACATTGAATTGGAATCTGTCTTTTTGTAACCTATATCTAATATTCCATGTCCTACTTTCTGAAATGTTAAAGAGATTTTGATACTATTCTGTACAACATTGCTTTAGGCATCATCTCCCACCCCAGTCTACTCTTCTTGATGCTAAACTTTTCCAATTCCTTCATTCTCTTCACCAGATCAGTTTCTATTTCTTTTATCATCCTCACTGTCCTTTTCTGAATCAGTTTCAGTTTTTATAAATCCTCCTTAAAGTTCATTATCCAAAATTGGGCATGGTACTAAAAGTGTGATCTGACTTATTACAGCATGGGTGTCAAACCCGCGATGTCACATGATGTGTCGCGACTTATCGTGTCTTTTTTCCCCATTGCCGGCAATGGGGTGGGTGCAGTTTTAGCGTGACGCATCCGGCCTGCGGGCCGGCAGTTTGACACACCTGTATTACAGCATAAAAAGGAACTGTTACATCCTATGACATGAACATTCTATTTCAATTGATATAGCTTAAAATTGTGTTTAGCTTTCCTGTGGTCACATCACACTACTGTTTCAGATTTAGGTTGCTTTTTCTTTCTTTTTCTTTCTTTTCTCTTTTTGCCTCTGAGTCAGTCTTAACTCTGGTGACTATATGGACATATAGTTTTATAAGTCGTTTGCCATTAAGTTTTTCTTAGGGCTAAAAGAGAGTGACTGGCCCAAAGTCACCTAGTTGGCTTTTATTCCTAACGCAAGACTAGAACTTGGATTCTCCCACTCTTGAACCACTGGATTCACCACTAGAACAAACTGGCTCACCCTATGGCTGATTTTGAACAATAATTGTAACAAATTATCACTTGAATATCATGTTC
>NW_015397625.1:0-2633 GCF_001527695.2 Protobothrops mucrosquamatus
CTTGTTAACCCGGGCGACATCCGAGCCGGTATGGCATTCTGAAATTTACGTCTCACCATATTTTTTATGGGAGAGACACTCTTTGTCTGACTCCTCTGATGAGACCTGTCCAGTATGGTTGAACCTCTGGCATAGCTCTCATCTTCCTCAGAGTACACAAGCCCCACAACCACGTCAAGGTAGTGCCTCACTGGGGGTTATTATTATTATTATTATTATTATTATTATTATTATTATTATTATTATTATTATTATTATTATTATTATTATTATTATTATTATTATTATTATATGCACTCTGCTGCTGATCATCTCTGCAAACCTTTTGGAGTGACTGGACAGGATTTTCATACTTACTAGAGACCAGCAGAAACTGTAGTTTAATGACTATTATTCAAGAATGTGGCTTGCAGGTGCTTAGATTCCCAAGTTAATATGTGCAACCATTGAATGGGACCAGGTGCTTCTTACACAACCCAACTTCCTATCAGTTAATAAGTACAGATCACTCTATCATCAGGTAGTCAAAAGGTCTACCAGTGATATATTTCATAAACCGCCACTCAACACCATGACGGTTTTTAAGAAAAAATCTTCAAATTATGCATGGAAGTGCAGTACTGTGTATGCATACCTATTTGTCACTGTCTGTGCTGGAAATATCAATCACCTGCTTAAGGCACACTTATCAGTTCCAGATGTCCTGCTTTGCCCCTAGGGTTAACAAAGCTTTAAGGTGGGAAAATTTTCACTTCCATAAATTCACTTCCACCGAAGATACTAGTGGCATGAAACAGTTGAACCTTCTAGACCAGGGGTGACAAACTCACGACATCATGTGATGTTGTGCGACGTATCGAAGCTTTTTCCCCATTGCCGGCAATGGGGTGGGCGCGGTTTCTTCGTGACACATCCGGCCCGCTGGCTGGCAGTTTGACACCCCTGTTCTAGACTCTTTAAGATTTTCAAAAATAAATATTGCTACATAATCATATCACTATTGAATATCACGCTGCTGCCCAGATAATTGCTTCAAATTAACACTTAAGAATTTCCTTCCCTAAATATTCAAGTTGAGAGATCATTTTATGTTTCACAGAAATTCATTGCTCCCGAAAGAATTTCCGGTTTCTAAACATTTAAAGCTGGGTAAAGCCATAATAGCCTGGAGGCTGTAACTGGAAGATTAAAAGAATTATTTCTTAGAAGACCTCACTAGTTACTTCACAACTTTCTTCACAAATTTTTCTATGCCGAATATAAGAAGCTATCTTATCCTAAGTCCAATCACTGATTCTCCTAAATTAGTATTGCTCGTACTGATTAGTCAAAAGTATTTCATTGCCCGTTTGCATGAAAGGGACTTTCCTTTTGAGCTATGTCTTTCCTCCTCTCATTGCTGTAGAGATGCTCAGTATTTTCAAAGTGGGCAACTTTAAGATATTCAACTCCCAGAATTCATCTTAAAATTGGCAAGTTTGAAAAACAATGATCTGCAGTATTAGTTTAATACTTGTTCCCCTGCATCTAAGCTATAGATAGTCCTCACTTAATGACCAGTCATTTAACCACTGTTTGAAATCAAGATGGCATCAGAAAGGAGGCTTTACAGCCTGCAAAGCACTTGTGACTCTCACAAAATGTCACACACCTCCCTGCAGCACTTACAACCTGTTGCCAAGATCCCCGCAATCATGCAATCGTCATTTCCACTCTTCTCTCCTGGAGAGAAATCAGTGGGGAAGCTAGCAGGGAAGGTTGCAAGCTGCTGCCTACCTGCCAAAAGGACTCATTCTCATCTCTGAGGGCTGGTTGAAAAAGCTCCATGCCTGCTTGGATCTCTGCAGCCAAAATCCAAGCAGGCATGGAGCCTAAAATCCGCCTCTTGCTGCCTCTGCAGAGGTAGGAAAAGAAGGGCTCAAAGCTCCATGCATGCCTGAATCTCAGCTGTAGAAATTCAGCAGGAACAGAACTCAAAACCCCTCTTTCCCTGCCTCTGCAGAAATTGCTCCACAGGGTTAAGGAGAGGACTTTAAGCTCTGTGCCTGCCTGGATTTTGGCAGCCAGGTCTTGCAGTCCTTGTCTCCCTATCAAAATATGATCAGGAATGAACTGATTCCATATAGGCATGCATGGAGCTTGGGGGTCTTGTGGAATTCTCTGCAGAGGTGTGAAGAAAAGGACCCCAAGTTTGGGCCTGCCTGATCTTTGGCAGCTGAAATCCAAGCATGCACAGATCCCCAAATCCATCTCTCCCCACCTCCATAGAGAGCTTACAGTGGTATGGAGAAAAGCATTTAAAGACAGGCTTAGGATACAGGAGGACCTGGACAGACTTGAACACTGGGCGCTATCTAACAAAATGAAATTCAATGGTGAAAAAAGTAAGGTTCTACATTTAGGCAAGAAAAACCAAATGTACAGGTATAGTATAGGGGTACCTTGCTCAATAGTAGTAACTGTGAGAGGGATCTCGGAGTCCTAGTGGACAATCACTTAGATATGAGCCAGCAGTGTGCTGCAGCTGCCAAAAAAGCCAACACAGTGCTGGGCTGCATTAACAGAGGGATAGAATCAAGATCACGTGAAGTATTAATACCACTTTACAATGCCTTAGTAAGGCCACACTTGGA
>NW_015397625.1:5734-7308 GCF_001527695.2 Protobothrops mucrosquamatus
CACTGAAATTTTTAACTTTACTATATTTTAAACTGATTCTTTGTTGATGTTAAAATTCTCTCTCAAGTGAAGGTATGCAAGGAAGCATGTAAATTTTATAGAAACAACATGATTAGAATATTAGAATGGATGTGGCCCAGATTCAAGCCTACCCTCAACCATGGAAGTTCACTGGATGATTTTTGACTACTAAGTTTTTCCTAGCTCAACTAGGGATAGGAATATTTTGGATATGAAATGAAGGAAGATTCCTACATAAAATATCTTGAGCTCCTTGAGCAATTATGGGATATGAATCTACAGATCAATAAAATAAATAAATCTAAGTTTCCCCATGGTTCCTCCCAGCATAACATCTAGTAAAAGGCATGCATAAAGAACTATATCTGATATCAATTTTGTATATGTTCTACTAAATATATGTTTCTGAGCAATATCTGTCAACAGCTTTGCCAAGAAGATTATACAGACAAACAGACAGACAAACAATCTGCTTCAGAAAGTTGGAGGAACCATCTGGAACAGGTTGGGGAGCATAGAGTGGAGACAAGAAAATTCTGTAACATTATTCTGAATGTAGCCCATAGTGATACCATGAAGAAACTTTTGTTAGAATCCAAACACTGCAAATATCATCTAGATAAGAAATGTAAATGAGCAACAGCTATCTTATTTAGGTCGAATTCATGGGTCAAAATTGGCTCTCATTTACTGGACTATTTCAATATGTATCTGATAAAGTAGAATATAACCCATTTAATAATTTTAAAAAGAGCATTGTTCCATGCATTGCTGCACCAACAGATTAAGAACAGACTTTCAGTCATAAGGCTCCCTGAATTTGCTTCCTAATTAATAACTTTAGCACCATCGTCATTAGTGAAGTAGAAACAAGTATTACACATAATCTTCACTAGTAATTTCAAGGAGAGAAAGTATTAACAGAATAATACTATTTTTTTTATAAATTAAAAGTATCTTTTCTAATACAAATGCTACAGTAAAGCATGCTATGAGCACAGCATGCTACCTCGCAACTTCACTTCTATGCAAAGAAGGCTTAGCCACATAATGCATTTCACCCTCTAGCAAGAAATGCTAGTACAGAGTCCCTCTGGGAGGGAATGGGGTGGTTCAAATATGTGATAAATAAATTAAATTAAATTAAATGTTTCTGGAGATAGTTGATTACAGTCACTAAAGATATATCCTGATAGTGCCATAGTAACAAGTACACACCACTCATAATGTTTGATGTTCCTGCAATGTATGGATGTGAAAGTTGGACCATAAGAAAGGCTGAGCGCCAAAGAATTGAGGCCTTTGAACTAGGGTGCTGGAGAAGACTCCTGCGAGTCCCCTGGACTGCAAGGCATTCAAACCGGTCAGTCCTAGAAGAGATCAACCCCGACTGCTCTTTAGAAGGCCAGATCCTGAAGTTGAAACTCAAGTACTTTGGCCACCTAATGAGAAGGAAGGACTCACTGGAGAAGAGCCTAATGCTGGGAAAGATTGAGGGCAATAGAAGAAGGGGACGACAGAGAATGAGGTGGCTGGATGGAGTCACTGAAGCA
>NW_015397626.1:0-2150 GCF_001527695.2 Protobothrops mucrosquamatus
GGGGTGGTCCGGGGTGGAGATGTACAGCTGGGTGTCATCTGCGTACTGATGAAACTCCACCCCGAAACCACGGATGATCTCACCCAGTGGCTTCATATAAATGTTGAACAGGAGAGGCGAGAGGACCGACCCCTGTGGTACCCCACAAGTGAGGCGCCTCGAGGTTGACCTCTGCCCCCCTGCCAACACAAATTGCATCTGGTCCGAGAGGTAGGAGGAGAACCACCGTAAAACGGTGCCCCCCAACCCCAACCCCCCTAACCGGTGCAACAAGATACCATGGTCGATTGTATCAAAAGCCGCTGAGAGGTCTAGCAGGACCAGGATAGAGGAACACCCTCTATCCCGAGCCCTCCAGAGATCATCAACCAACGCGATCAATGCCGTTTCCGTGCATCTGTCTCTGGTCTCTGTCTTGCGCCTTCTTCTGAATATGTGTTTTTTAACTTCTTCCTCCTCTGTTTGTTTAGCCCAGGCATGTCAAACACAAGGCCCGGGGGCCGGATGCGGCCCGTGAAGTGGTTTCATGTGGCCCGCAAAGCTATCCTGGAAACAGTGAGGGAATGGCCCCCGCTGCCTTGGCCCTGGCCCAGGCCATCCGGGAGTCAATGTACAATTTTATGGTGGCCATCTATGCTGAAACACATTCAGTCTTAGCTCCACAAGGCCGTCTGGAAACGGCTTGGTGCCGCAGGTGTTCGAGGGCCAGGCTGGGCGTTTGACCTCTGCTGCCCAGGGCTCCGGGCAGCCTGCACCACCATCTAGCCCCCCACGCATGGCCTGAGAGGAACAGCGAGGCTCCTCCAGTGGACCATGCCTTGGCACTTGCCCTGGTCCCACCCCCTTCTGCCAGAGACCCTCAGATCTGTCCCACTCCTGCCCAGGCCCCCACAGGCACCCTTTGCGCGAACGATGTAGAGCTGCCCACGCCCACCCAGTAGGCCACACCCACTCTGTCCATGCCCACCCAGTAGGCCACACCCACCCTGGCCATTCCCCCCAGGGCAACCACAATGCTGATGCGGCCCTCAGTGAAATTAAGTTTGACACCCCTGGTTTAGCCACTCCTTCAGCTGCCATTTCTTGGGTTCAGGATCGCCTTTTTCCAAGAATGCTCTATGATTGTCAAAAAATTCCATTGCTTTAAATATTGTGTCCAGTCTACATCTTTTTGAGGCTGGTCTTGTGAGCAGGTAATAAAATAAGCCGATGGCCAAAAGGCTGCTTTTCTTAATTGTAAATATTTTCGAAATGCCTACCTGGAATCTTTATGGCCTTGCAGCCTCCAACAAGAGCAGGAAAGAGCAGCCCTTTCCACACATGCTCTGCCCCATCTGATCTCTCTCATATTACATTAAGTTTCCCTACTCACAACCACGCATTGGTCCCTGTTGGACTTCATCTTGCTGGTTTCTTCCATTTTGGCTCATCAAGATCTTCTCGCATGCTCAAGATGGCGGATCGCCAGCGGAACGCTCCGTGAGCATATTGACCCGGCAAGTGGACATGGGGTGTTTTGGGGGTGCCTCGGGGGGGCTTGCGGTGATGAGCGGGTGGGCGAACCCCCGCTCGGTCCCGTTTTAGCCCACCCGGCCCGTTTTAGGCCCGCCCTGACCCGTTCGGCTCCTCTCTAGCCGGGCCCGGTTCCAGCTCGGGCCCAGTGTAGACGACCGCAGCCGGAAGAACGCGGCCTGTTTGATTGCGGCCTAACTGGGAGGCCTCGGCCGCAAAGCTGGGAGGACTCGGGCGGCGAGGAGAGGACTTGGGCGGCCGGAAAGAGCTCGGGCGGCATGAAAGACTTCGGCCGGGACGATTTTCGGGCGGCTTGGAGCGACTCGGGCGGCCGGGAGGAACTCCGGCCAGGAAGATCTTGGGCGGCCCGGTGGTGGAGGCCTGGTCCGGACCATGTTATTCGGCTCCCCGGCCGGGCGCGGGCCTGTTCCGGTGAGCTGGACGGCCTGGCGTTCGGCTTATTTTCGGCCCGTTTTCGTGGCTTAGAAGGGCGGCCTGGAAGTACTTTGGCGGCCTGGCGGAGGAGACTAGACTTCGCCCCCATTACTCGGCTCTTGGACCCTGGTGCTGGCCTGCTTGGCTGGTCGGGCGGCCTAGCGTTAGTTGGGCGGCCTGGCACTGGCCCTGTTTCATCTGAG
>NW_015397626.1:5826-7308 GCF_001527695.2 Protobothrops mucrosquamatus
GGATCGGGACCCACCAACTTTTGGCCGGGACTCCGTTCTAGAGAATTTGGAAATCGTGGTTCAGTTGGAGAAGCAGCTTCCTACACAAAGGGCCAATGGATTAAGGAGAAATCAAACTGGTCATCAATGACCTTGACCCACAGGGCGGAACAAGTGACCCAGAGACCTCTTAGTTTTAACTTTAAAGGTGAGTAAACAAATCTTTTTTTTTTTAGTTTTTATTGTTTCAAAAAAAAACCCCATACATATAATATAATATTTAACAAATATTAATATTAACAATAATCTTATTACGTTCTTTTATATAAAATACTGTTAATTAAATAAAATAGATACATACACATAATTTTGGGGGTTGCTCGTCCATTTCCCCCTTCACTGCAACCACCCTCTTTTCTTTCCCTACATCCCTCCTCTTTCTCGCCTCTCCTCTTACCTTCAACACCCTCCACATCCTACTCCTCCCACCTTCCTACTTAATTCTCCTCTCCTCTCCTCTCCTCCCTTCCCTCTCAGATGCAGTTCAGGGGTCGTGAGCGAGCAACTCCTTTCTCCATATCTCCCTATCTATATTATATACAATAATATTATTATTCTCTTATTAATACCTCTATTTGTCTAACCTTCTTGATATATATTATTCCCACCCCCTCTTCTCTCCCTCCCCCCCATACCTCCCTCCTTACCCTCCCCTCCCCCCCCCACTTCCCAGAGCCGATTACAGGGTACAGATAAACAATCCTAATTTAAATTACCCAACTATATTAACAGTTAAATCCATAACATACTTTAACTCCCTTTCAAGATAAGTATTAATTAATTAACATATTAGCTAATTAACAGCAAAAAATAATAGAATAGTTAAGCCATAAAGCTAAAGACAATATTCAACCCTCTTAAACTTATTAATAATAATCTTAAATTTACTCTTTGACTAACTAATACTTTTTAATCTCATACTTCTTCTATGTCTGTAACCTCTCAAAATAATATATTATAATTAAATCATAATCTTAAGCTAAAACTATAATTAAGTCATAAAACTAACAATAGTAATCAACCATATTAAACTAAATAATACTTTTCATATATAATCAATCCCTCTTCTCCAAACCAAAAAATATATATTTTTCTTGTAAATCTTTCAAATGAACGAAGATTTTTGCTATTTCTACTAGATTAAACATCTTACACAAGACTCTTACAGCTATTATAAAATTCAAGCTCAACTTAATTTCTTTAACATCACCCTCTTCCTTAACCCCTTACTTCAAGTCAATAAAAGAAAAGACTTTAAATAATTAAGTTTAAAATCTAAGACACAAATCCAGTCTTTTGCTGCTCTTTTTTCTTGGCTCTATAAGCCGCACGAGTCATTCTCTGTTCTTTTAAATCTTTTATCTCCAAACACTGTTGCTTAGGTTCCACCTGCAAGCTTGCTACTGCTAATGACGTTATTCCTTCAGTCGACTGCTCTTCAGA
>NW_015397627.1:0-1089 GCF_001527695.2 Protobothrops mucrosquamatus
GGGTCTCTAGTCACGAACTGGCACCTCTCATCACTCAAGGTAAGGGGGGGAGTGTCCTGGTCCCCACATGTTTAGCTGACAAAACGTGGTGCGATCTGTGGCAGAAGAGTTTCTGTAATTTATTTATTGAATAATTAAATACATCGACCCATCCAGAGTCATTTCCCGAGATGCGAGGCTACGGAAATCGAATAAACAACTAAACTTCCCCTGCTCAGTTTATTTCCATTGATTCTTTATTTGGAAGAGCTTTGGAAATTTGCCTCGACTTTGCTCTCTGCAAATGTGGCGGTGAGAGGAGCAGTAATTGTCATTTTTCTTGGAAAAGTCCTGTAGTGGAAATGCAGACAGATAATAATAATAATAATAATAATAATAATAGTAGTAGTAGTAGTAGTAGTAGTAGTAGTAGTAGTAGTAGTAAAGTTGGAAGGGACCTTGGAGGTCATCTAGTCCAACCCCCTGCTCAGGCAGGAAACCCTATACCATTTCGGACAGATTGGTTGTATACGTCTCTCCCCTCAGAGCACGAATCGAAGACTTCGGCCCAGGCGCGTGGCCGGTATTCGCACGTGGCCACCGTGATGAATGGAAATGTGCTTCTTGTGGCAGGAGGCTATAGCGGGGTGCCACGGGGTGACTTGCTGGCTTACAAAGTGCCCACGTTCGTCTTTCAGGTGCCGTCTCAGATGGTAAGTGACTCTCTTGCATTTGGGGTCCTGGTTTGGGGGTACCTGAATATCCCCACAGCCCCAGGGCCAGGCTCCCCATATCCCTAGTGAGTCAGTTGGCTTTAGTGGTTAAGGCAGCAGGCTAGAAAATGGGAGGCTGTGAGTTCCAGTCCCGCCTTAGCCGGCTGGGTAACATTGGGCCAATCACCAGGAGACAGGGAGTTCAAGATTGTGTTAGCTGTGAAAGCCAGCTGGGTGGCTTTGGACCAATCACAAGGCGACTGTGAGTTCTAGTCCCACCTTAGGCGAGAAAGCCCACTGGGTGACTTTGGACCAGTCACAAGGCGACTGTGAGTTCTAGTCCCACCTTAGGCGAGAAAGCCCATTGGGTGACTTTGGATTGATCACAAGGCGACTG
>NW_015397627.1:6185-8000 GCF_001527695.2 Protobothrops mucrosquamatus
TCCCAGCACCGTGCGCCTTATCCTGGTCCCCGGCAACTGCATCTTGTGCGAAGACTATCGCGACTGCCACACCTGTAGCAAGGTAGGAAAAAAAGATGGTGTAAAAAAGATGGTGAAAAGAATCGGCTTGGAAGGGAAGGAAGTGGCTGGGATATCTCTTGGCTTTAAGATGGCGCAGGGCTCGTCTCCAAACGTGGCAGCTTTTAAGGCTTGTGGACTTCAGTTCCCAGAATTCCCCCAGCCAGCATTCTAGGAGCTGAAGTCTGCAAGTCTTGAAGCTGCCAAGTTTGGAGTCCCCTGAGCTAGTGGTATGGGATGAAAGATACCTTTGGATAGATGTTTGGAAGGACGGTTTTGCTCTCCCCCCCCCCAGGATCCCTTCTGCGAATGGCAAGTGAATAGCAGCAAAAAGGGAGACTTCCTTTGTAGTCGCCGAGGCCGTCTTAACGCTGCCATCCGCTCCCCAAGAGAATGCCCCAAACTCTGCAATCAGTGAGTGTGCTGGGAAGAGGGAGGCCTTTGGGATGGATGTATTACTTATTTTATTTATATCCCGCCTTTATTATTTTCTAAATAACTTAAGTGGCGAACTTGTCTAATACACCTGTCTTCTATTTTCCTTACAACCTGTGAGATACGTTGGGCTGAAAGAGAATGATTGACCCAAGGACACCCAGCCAGCTTTCATGCCTAAGGCGGGACTAGAACTCACCGTCTCCTGGTGATTGGCCATAGTCACCCAGCTGGCTTTCATGCCTAAGGCGGGACTAGAACTCACCGTCTCCTGGTGATTGGCCATAGTCACCCAGCTGGCTTTCATGCCTAAGGCAGGATTAGAACTCACAGCCTCCTGGTGATTGGCCATAGTCACCCAGCCGGCTTTCATGCCTAAGGCGGGACTAGAACTCACCGTCTCCTGGTGATTGGTCCAAGTCACCCAGCTGGCTTTCATGCCTAAGGCGGGACTAGAACTCACTGTCTCCTGGTGATTGGCCCCAAATCATCCAGGATTTGTCTGCGGAAAATCTAAAAGGCTGAGGACTAGTCTGTCTGGACCAAAGCAAGCATCACTGCTTCATCCTCTTACCTTTCTTCTCCTTAACCAGCCTGGATGTTGGTTGGGTCGGTGTCCAGGTTCAAATGTTGAATGTTGGCTTGGGACTGGGAGAACACGGGGGATGTGGGAAATGTTTCCGAGAGGCGCAAAGCTCAGCATGCTTCTTTCTCCTCTCTCTCCCCCCCCTCCAGGCGGACCACCTGCTCGGAGTGCCTCTCCAATTCCAGCCAGTGCGCCTGGTGCCAGTCCACCCGGAGCTGCTTCTTCTTTGCCGCCTACCTGGCGAAATACCCCTACGGGGATTGCCGTGGGTGGTACGATAGGTACGGCCGGTCCAAAGCGAGCACGGCAGGCCGAGAAGCCATTTTCCTTTCCTCCCTCAAGCACATATATAAGGAGCCTTTCTTCTCTAACCAGGGAACAGGTTGAGAGAGCAGGCGTCTCTTAGACCAGAGGTCCCCAACCTTTTGGGCACCAGGGACCGGTTCCGTGGAGAGAGGTTTTTCCGTGGACCGGAGGGTGTGTGGTTTTGTGTGCTGCCTGCATCCCGTAGATGGGCCTTTGCTTGTTTATATGGACCGGTTGCAGGCATGCTACGGCCCGGTACCGGTCCATGGACCAGGGGTTGGGGACATTCTCACCTGAAGGGGTAATAGTGGAAAGAAGCAGCTCGGTCTCTCTCTCTCTCTCTCTCTCTCTCTCTCTCTCTCTCTCTCTCTCTCTCTCTCCCTCCCTCTCTCCCTCCCTCCCTCCCTCCC
>NW_015397627.1:10583-13493 GCF_001527695.2 Protobothrops mucrosquamatus
GAATTCTGGGAGTTGAAGTCCACGAGCCATGAAGGGGCCATAGTTCCCCCATGCTGGCTGAGGAATTCTGGGAGTTGAAGTCCTCGAGTCATGAAGGGGCCATAGTTCCCCCATGCTGGCTGAGGAATTCTGGGAGTTGAAGTCCACAAGTCATGAAGGGGCCATAGTTCCCCCATGCTGGCTGAGGAATTCTGGGAGTTGAAGTCCACAAGTCATCAAAGGGCCAAGTTTGAAGACCCCTACCTTAGGCACTTGGCAACTTGTCGTTTTAAGATTGTTGCACTGTCTTGCGGTCACGTGGTCTCATTTTACGAGCTTCCCACAAGCAAAGTCAATTGGGGAATCCAGATTTGCTTAACAACCATGTGAATCACTTAAAACACACACACACACACACACACACCACAATTTGTTTAACAATTGTGGTCGTTCAGTGAACCATCGTGACAAAGATAGCCATAACATCAGGTCTAGTCACGTGATAACTCGTTTAATGACCGCACTGCTTAGTGACTAAAATTCTGTACTACAGATAGTAGTACAGAACTACTCTCTGTGGTTCATCTCGATAACTCATTGAAAGAGGTGGGGGAAAGTGACCTGTCGAATATTCATTACCAACGTACGATAAGTTGTTCAGAAGACCGGCTTGTGTGTGTGGGGGGAAACAACCCAATAATTTGGGGATTTTTGTGAATTAATGGTTGTTGTTTTTTTCTTTGACATCCTCGCTAGGTGCCTCCCGGGTGACTTCTCAGGTCTCGGAACCTTCTGGAACTGCTCGGTGGCCCTGTGGGAATCCCACGGGCTGCCTCCCTCCCACCCTGCCCAGTGGTCGTACGGGCAGTGTCCTGACGTGGACGAATGCCGCCTGGGCTTGGCCAACTGCCATCCCTTTGCCCGGTGCAAGAACACCCCGGATTCGTTTCAGTGTCACTGCAACCGAGGTTATGCTGGCGACGGGGTGGCTTTCTGCAACCAAACGTGAGTGGCTCCGGCTGTAGAAGGCTCCACGGGGGGGAGGAAGGCCCTGAACGTGGCCAGTGCAAGAAGCAGAGACGGTGGCTGAGCTGAGGAGGACCCCGAAAGGGTCAAAGCGCCCACATGCTCTGGGGATGGGCGCTCGGCCTCTCCCGTTTGAGAGAGGCTCTGTGTGTGTGTGTGGATGTTGGCTTCCGCTTCCTGCCATCGCTGGAAGTAGGTTTTGTGCAGACGTGGTGCTAAGCGTTCCTTCCAGACTTCAAGTACTGGGAGAGTTGCTGATTGCGTTGTTCTGCTTTGGAGTTCCTACACAGAAGCTTAAGCAGAACAACGGTTGATGGTTTTGTGACATCAAATTGGCATTGATTCTTGGTGACCACGTGGCTAGATTTTCTTCAGGAACAGGACAGTTGAAAGGGCCTTAAACTGGCTATTTACTTTTTTCTGAAAAATAGGTCCTTCCTTCCTTCCTTCCTTCCTTCCTTCCTTCCTTCCTTTTCCTTTCTCTCCTTCCTTTCTTCCTCTCCTCTTTTCCCTCTTCTTTTCCTTTCCTTTCCTTTCCTTTCCTTCCTTCCTTCCTTCCTTCCTTCCTTTTCCTTTCTCTCCTTCCTTCCTCTCCTCTTTTTCTCTTCTTTTCCTTTCCCTTCCTTCCTTCCTTCCTTCCTTCCTTCCTTCTCCTTTCTCTCCTTCCCTTTCTTCCTCCCCTCTTTTCCCTCTTCCTTTCCTTTTCCTTCCTTCCTTTTCCTTCCTCTCCCTTTCTTCCTCCTTTCCTTTCCTTTCCTTTCCTTTCCTTTCCTTTCCTTTCCTTTCCTTCCCTTCCCTTCCCTTCCCTTCCCTCCTTCCCTTCTTTTTCCTTTCTCTACTTCCTCCCTCCCCTCTTTTCCCTTTTCCTTCCTTCCCTTTCCCTCCCTCCCTCCTACTTTCCAAGTTTTCGGAGAGATTGACGTTGATAGTTTTATCCACAAAAGCTTTAAAGCTTTCATGTAGCAAGCTGTAAACCATTGAATCTTCCGACTTATTAAGTCCTTCGCCCAGCTGGTTTTAATCAGGATATGTGCATGTTAAGAAGATGCTTGTTGCAGGATACAGTTTGTAAGGGCACGCATGATTGTTCTAGGGAAGTAAAAAAACCAAAATGACAAAGGTTGCCCTTTCATCTAAAAACGAAGGGCGTTTTTATCCATTTGCTTGCCAACTCCTCTGTTTTCCTTTGGCATCTTGCTGGCTAGGGAATTCTGGGAGTTGAAGTTCACACGTCTCAAAGGTTGAGAAACATTGAGGTAGAGCCTGATGGGGATTCTCCTTTCCTCCTTCCCCCCTCCAGGTGCTACGATGAGTGCGCCCACGGGGAATGCAGCAGGGGCCCCAACTTCACCTGTTTGTGCGACTTAGGCTGGACCACCGAGCTCATCACCGGGGCGACCCCTCCGCCCAGCGGAGTGCAGTGCAACCTGGATTGCGGCTGCCACTTCCACAGCACCTGCAACCTCAAGGGCCCGGGTTTTTGCGATGAGTGTCAGAGTGAGTGTCAATCTCCCCAGCAATTCTTTCAGGAAGCCACGGCTGTGTTGTGTTTCCAGTTTTAGGGAGCACCGTCAATGGACACAGGAATTTAAAACAGGGTTGTGCAATTTAGAGCTGAAGACCCCCCCTCCCCACTCCTAGGCCTAATGGATAAGTAGCCTAAAAACATGATTTGGGGGTCTTCCGCCTCTCCGTTCACGTTTAATGAAAATTAAAATGAAGGACGGGGTTTTTCTCCTGGTCTGCATTTAGTGTGGTTTTCCCGTAGGGTTATACAAGTCTGTTCTGTCCCAGCCTATGTGAGTTCTTGTTAATTTACAAGGACAAACCCCTCTTTTAACAAGTAGGCTGGAAATGCAAGGAAAATAAACCTCTTTTATTAGTTAGGTACAGACCTGCAAAATG
>NW_015397628.1:0-2354 GCF_001527695.2 Protobothrops mucrosquamatus
TTTATATAATTGAACCTACAGAGAACATAGAAAGAATCCTGTTTTAAGATAATATGTGTGAAAGACTGGGCCATAAGATATGGTATAAACGAAAACTTTCCTTTTTATTGTAAGTTTTCTTCCTGCTATGGCTTAATCATACCACTCTATCTAATAAAGCAAGGAACTTACTTAAAAAGAGAGAGAATAATTTACAAATTCCACAATATTTCACAATCTATTAATCTGTCTAGATGACTTTTTAAAAAAATCAAAGCAGGGAAGAGGAAAAGACAATAAGAAGTAAGAACTGTCAATGCATTTTTTTTGCCAGTGGAGGTGGGATATATTTCAACATTTAAAATATAGGTAAAGCTTTCATCTTGCTTTTTTTCTGATAGACTAATCAACCTAACTAAAATAGCTATAGCCACCTCCTAGCTGTTGACAATCATAACAGATGACAACTTCATTTTGAAAAGGAAGGAAGAGTTGTGTTTGTTTTATTTGGAAAGAGAGATGTTAATGCATTTGGTAGGATTTGCTGGCTCATGTTAATCATATTCTTAAAGCTCTCACGAAAGGACTGTTTCAGTGGCATAGTGTGTGATCCAGACACTAGTGTAACATTGTGATTAAGATCATGGACCCTTAGCCTTGGTAACTGATTGAGTGATTTAAGGACAGTCTCTCTTTTTCAGTCCTGCCTACATTGGAAGGTTATTGTGGAAGGGAAGAAATGGAGATCTGCAACAAGAGAGTCTTTAATGTCTAAGGAAAAAAATGGAATATCAATATAACAAATAAATAAACCTCCAATCTTGCATAACAATGTTTGTTATTTTATATACTAGCCTACTAGTCAGTAACAAAGTTCTCATTCTAGCTTTATTTATCCCTCTCTTGATCTGTGAAGCTTCCCCTTTGCAGAAGAGACATAGAAAGCCCACAAATTATATTGAAGGGATAAAGCCTCAGTGGTGTGCATTTGACTTTTTGTGCAAAATCTTTGGACAAAGTTACCATAGACTGCTTTCCATTCCCAAATGGTTTCTTTGTAAAAAAAATTCTACATCAAGTAGAACATATATTAAAAATGGGAGAGACTGAAGTAAGCCAAAATAACTACAGACACTTCCTACTTTCGTATAGACACGTCCTTCTTTAAATAACATTGTTGTATCTTGTTTGGGGAAAACATGGGTACATTTAAAGTTTTCTAAAATACCTCTTCAAAAAGCAAATGCCTTTTTTCTCCATTTTACAAATAAGAAGGATGCAAACAAAAATCAAGGATTATCTTTTTCCCATTTTAACTTTCCTAAGGTTAGATTATTAGATGCCTAGATTAGGAATGAGCTACTGCAATTCCTGAGGCACTTTTTAGGATCCTTTGAACCTTTCAGAAATAGGCATATTCTGCCTTTTACATAAGAAACATTGTACTGCACATAGTAGCAAACTAGAATTAGTATTCTCATATCTGAATGCTTCAGATAAACACACACTGTCCTTTAAGATGAAGTAGTAGACAGCTGGAGGAGTGACAGAGAATGGGAAAGGCTTGCTGCAGCTACTAGCATCCTACCTAATGTCATTGTGGAATGGAAATAGAAATGTGTCATATCACCAATCATATAATTTACCATTCACAACTGATATCACTGAAACCCCATTGAAGTCACTACTATCTTCACTTTATCATGGTATTGGAGAAAAGTAACAGTAGCTAAACTTGTTGTAAGTCCAATGTTATGAATTGGTGTGAATCACTTGCTCCAATAATAAAGTAAGAATAAGGTAAGGCATTTCACAAAATTGTTTAAATAGTACCTATTAAATAGTTTATGTGATTACAAATTTCATCAGGATTCAGTTAAAATGGTGTTGTTTGTAATGCATTGTGTTTCTACAAATGGTGACTGAAAAAAATAATTTTAGACCAGTATTAAAGAAAAGGCATTTTGAACATATCTCAAAGAGGTATCTTCTCTTTGAATTTTGATCTAATTAATATTAGTAAATCATTAAACCTAATATACATGGTCCCTCATACAAATGGAATACATACATACATACTATACATACATACATACATACATACATACATCTAATAGTGATTTCAGTCTAGGGTTTTGGAGAATGTTTTTTATTGTCAGAGAATTTTAATGGTGATAGTATCTCTTGCCTTGCCGCCCCCAACTAGGGGCATAGAGCAGGCTCAAGTCGCAACTGCGAAATATTTTTATATCCAAATTTCTTTTTTTCTGACAAAGAGTAAAGAATTAAATTGGGAGACTAAGATGGACCATTTCTGGCTTTTTTGCCTTCATCAGTTAGCCATACCCTTTATGGGATTCGAACCTGGAAAGTTA
>NW_015397628.1:5803-7308 GCF_001527695.2 Protobothrops mucrosquamatus
CTATTCCCCCTCGGGACGCTCTCTATGTATGTCTCCGTACTTCTTCCCTCACTACAGTGGGGTATGTTCTCAGTATATCCTGTCCCATCTAACCTCTTTCCTCCCTTCCTATTCAGACGGGAGAGTATGCCCGTAACGTCTCCTGGTTCTTTATGTAAAGTTCCCTCGCTTATCTGACCATCTTTTTCTCTATGGTTTATTATATATATATAATTGGTGATATATATATATATATAACATTGGTGATGTTGCTGTCAACGCTGTAATATTGGATGTTCCTGCTCTGACAGCTGATGGAAATTGCAGCCATTTTTACTTTGCTTTTAACATGTTTTTTCTTCATTTAGAAATTAAGTGTTGAAGGGGGAATGGGGTGAATGCTTGAGCTCAGCTAGCCATAATAACAATGCAGCTCCATGGGAACTCAAGGACACAAACCAATAACCTTTTGGTGGGCTGAGGAGCTAGGGTGAGAGCTCAGGCTCCTGGCTAATTGGAGAATGTGATTTATGACTGCTTTGTGGGGGTGGGACTTGCAGTTTGTTACTTTGTATCTGGGGGAAGGGAATCTAGTTTTGGGTTCAACTATGTAGTGCCGATACGTTGTTTCCTGAATAAAATGTTCTTTAAGGAAGAATTCTTGCCTTGAAGTTCTTTAATGGGTTTCATCTATCGGAACCATGACAGTTGCTTTAGAGGAAATAAAATGAATAGGGGTACTAGCTGACTTTCAGTTTTCAGCAATGGGTTAACCATCTTGGAATAAACCCAATACTGTTAACCTTTCTCAAGCTTTCTGTGGTCATCCCCACCCTTCAGTTGCTCAATAAAATCACCAGGCTTTCTTGACTCCCCTTTTTATTTTCCCATTAGAATTCACTTTTGCAAAGTAGTTGAAAGCTGAGGTTTGAATCAGTGAATAGGTTTTGCATCTATGCATATCCAGGACTATGGGGGAAAAAACTTTGCAAGGTCATGTCACCGATATTTACTAGTATCCTCCACTACTTTCCCCATAACACTTATTTATGAACCATCTTCAGATCAGCTAGCATTTCTACTTGCTGCAGTCAAGCTGTTCTTTTCCTGAAGTTATGTATGGTTTGATGTTATGGATTCATTTGTTTGTTGTATTGATTCTGTAGGTGGAATGTTTTGCATCACCTCAGTGATTGTAAGAGTTTAATGTAGTCACAGCGTATTTAACTAAAGATCTGCTTAATGCCACTGAGTTAAATCCTACCACTGCTTTGCTTTAATTTCCTTCCTATCTCTTACTTCCAAACTTTCCTATCCACTTTTTCTGTCAGGCTTTGCAAGCCTCTCACCATAGCATTCACATTCCCTATAGAAATGCTAACATTTGAATTTGCTCACTTGCAAGATGTAGGTCTCATCCTATAGAAGGATCTCAGGTGCACCTGATGTTTGCATTGACTTTTCATTGTTAAGAAATTCCCAAGATACCATTTGAAGGTTTAAATTTAATCAGTCAGCACTTTTAA
>NW_015397629.1:0-2666 GCF_001527695.2 Protobothrops mucrosquamatus
TACCCTACCCTACTCTCCACTCCACTCCATTCTATTCCATTTTATTCTACTCTACTCTATTCTATTCTATCAAATCTCTAAATTGGTGGCCATCAAGCTCCCTCACCACACCTATGTTGGTCCTTTATCATACCCCAACATGACCTTCATTGCATGGTCAGACAGATGAATGAGAGAACCTTAGTACTAGATATATGCTGCCAATTGCAAAATTATAGATGGCATTGAATTCTAGAAGTGATTATTTGACTTTAGATCCTTTATAACAACAGAGATACTCTCAACTCAGCAAGTAAAGCTGATCTGTAACCTTGGTGAAAGCAAAAAAACCAAACCCCATGTTCACATTGATGAAACTGTGTAGCATGATGTGCAATTTATAGTTACAGGATGACACCAGAACAATTTCCTACAACAGACTGATAGTTATTTGAAGGCAGCTGAACATTTTAAGGCTGCAAGCTAACACAAAAGGCAAGGGAATACAAAGTAACAATTAGGTGATTACCATCACCAAGATGAACAACAGTCCCTGTCAATATTTTTAAAGATAGCTCTAGGGAAGATAGAACATGCAGAGTTTATATTTTTTTAAAAAAAAACTATCAATCACCTGTTTTTGTAGATCAGCTTAATTTAAATAAAAAGCATTTTAAAGGATATTCCATAAACATCATTTTCAATGGAACCTAAAACATATCCCAATTTTATTTAGGTGGCTATTTTCGTCTTCTTTCTGTTCTTTTTTTCCCTCCTCTGCTTCTAGGTATTTTATCTATTTGAGAAAACAAGAGTAGAGATCAATCATACAGGTAGTTCTCGACTTATGAATTGAGCCCAAATGTACATTGCTAAAGCAAGGCCATTGCTAAGTGAATTTTGCCCTGTTTTACAATTTTTCTTACCACAGCTGTTAACTGAATCATGGCAATTGTTAAGTAACACAGTTCTTAAGTGAATCTGGCTTCCGCATTGCCTTTGCTTGCCAGAAGGTCACAAAAGGTGATCACGTGACTCCGGGATACTGCAGTGTCCACAGTAGAGCAAGTGGTCATTTGAATCAAAATCTTCTAAACCGCTGGTTCTCAACCTGTGGTCCGCAGACCCTGGGGGGGCTGTGATGTCACCACAGGGGGTCCACAAAGGCTTGCAGAAATGTAGTTGTAGTAGTAGTAGTAGTAGTAGTAGTAGTAGTAGTAGTAGTAGTAGTAGTAATAATAATAATAATAATAATAATAATAATAATAATAATAATAATAATAACAACAACAATAATAAAGTTGGAAGGGACCTTGGAGGTCATCTAGTCCAACCCCCTAGTCAGGAAGGAAACCCTATACCATTTCGGACAAATGGCTGTCCAGTCTCTTCTTAAAAACTTCCAGTGTTGGAGCATTCATTGCTTCTGGAGGCAGGTTGTTCAACTGGTTAATTGTTCTAACTGTCAGGAAGTTTCTCCTTAGTTCTAGGTTGCTTCTCTCCTTGATTAGTTTCCATCTGTTGCTTCTTGTCCTGCCTTCAGGCGCTTTGGAGAATAGCTTGACTCCCTCTTTTTTGTGGCAGCCCCTGAGATATTGAAAAACTGCTATCATGTCCCCCCTTGTCCTTCTCTTTGTTAAACTAGACATACCCAATTCCAGCAACCGTTCCTCATATGTTTTAGCTTCCAGTCCCCTAATCATCTTTGTTGCTCTTCTCTGTACTCTTTCTAGAGTCTCAACATCTTTTTTACATCGTGGTGACCAAAATTGGATGCAGTATTCCAAGGGTGGCCTTACCAAAGCATTGTAAAGTGCTATTAACACTTCATGTGATCTTGATTCTATCCCTCTATTAATGCAGCCTAGCACTGTGTTAGCTTTTTTGGCAGCTGCAGCACACTGCTGGCTCATATTTAAGTGATTGTCCACTAGGACTCCGAGATCCCTCTCACAGTTACTATTGTTGAGCAAGGTACCCCCTATACTATACCTGTACATTTGGTTTTTCTTGCCTAAATGCAGAACCTTACTTTTTTCACCATTGAATTTCATTTTGTTAGATAGCACCCAGTGTTCAAGTCTGTCCAGATCCTCTTGTATCTTAAGCCTGTCTTCTGGAGTGTTGGCTATTCCTGTTATGATTTAAATCATGAGTTAAGTCTTGGTGGTCCGTGGCCACAAAAGGTATTTAAAGAGGGTCCGTGGTGAAGAAAAGGTTGAGAAACACTGCTCTAGACCCTAACCCAACAATTTATACGCTATTTCAGATTATTTATCCCTGCCTGCAAATATGTGCAAAGATGCAACAAAATAGACAGGGTGTGCATTAGAAACTTGTTCCCAGGCCTTACCATATACCTTGGGCTTCTGTAGATATTTTTTTTATGTTAGGCATAAGAGTTTGCAAGATGGTTATAAACTCATTCAGCTCACTGCCTTTAAAAAACTTTCCATGTCAGGAACAATGAAAACACAGCATTTATTTATTTATTTATTTATTTTATTTATTTATAATTGCATTTATATCCCGCCCTTCTCCTTGCGGACTCAGGGCGGCTGACAATGATTAAAATACTAACATATACATCTAATTAAAAATTGGTTAAAAAGAAATATTTAAATACGTCAAATTTAAAAGTAATTAAAACCCCTTTAAAATCCCTTAGGCCAGTCCCGCGAGCTGGA
>NW_015397629.1:4505-7307 GCF_001527695.2 Protobothrops mucrosquamatus
GTAATTAGTCCTCGCCACCCTCATCGCCACAAGGTAGGATCTAATATGACTCCTTACCTGTGTTCGGTCGGATTCGGTCCGGGACGTCCTCCAACTGCTCTCTAGGCGTCTTTTCCGGCGTTTCATCTCCCTCAGCTCCTCAGTGAACCAAGGGGCTAATTGAGATCTACGCCGGGTCAGAGGCCGCAGCGGCACGACTTGGTCCAGTGCCGCGGCCGCGGCCACATCCCAGGCCGCGGCCTGATCTTCCGCTGAGCCCTGCCCTAATGCCTCCGGATATGGCCCAAGCTCCGTCAGAAACCTCTCAGGGTCCATCAGGAGCCTGGGACGGAACCATCTAAGTGGTTCCGTCTCCCTGCGGCGTGGGGAAGCGGTCTGGAAGTCCATCCTCAGGAGTGCATGATCTGACCATGACAAGGGCTCTATGACTATCTCCCCCGTTTCCAGATCATTTTGCCACTGGCAAAACATTTAAGCACAAATGCATAAAGCTATTCCTTGACATGCACAGACATTCACATTTACTTTGAAAGGTCTCGACAGAAGACAATATTTGTAGCTCAGAGTTGACTGTAGGATCTTTGGTGCTCTTTGAGCTTTGAAAGGTCTTCTCTTTTCCAAACTAAATTGTGAACAAGTCTATGTGTCTCTGTGAAATTTTTTCCTCAATGTATGTAATTAACATTTCCCACTTTTTTCATTCTCTCTTAATAACCTAAAGGCTTAAAAAAAAGACCTAAATTTTTGTTTAATGGCATCTCAGCAGGCCTAAGAACAGCTATTAAACTATTAAGAATGATGACATATTACAAAATTCAAGCACTATCTGATTATGCTCATCACACATCATAAGGGCCTCATAAATAAGGTAATACTACTTACAATGGACATTATAGAAAGTTGCTCAATGATATCATGCCCATAATTTGACATCTGATTTAATCCAACACTGGCCCATAAAAGGAAATTCAGTGAGTTTTAAGGAATATTTATTTCTTTATGAAACTTTGAGGCTGCCTGACTCCTTGATGGCTTTGCACAACTTATAAATAAAAAGACGGTAGAGATCAATCCCAACTGATTGGAAGAATACATCACCAACTATAATTTAAGGGGCTCCAAAACACTGTAACCCAAGGTCTGAAAAGATAGCTAGGTCTTTAACAATTTCCTAAATATCATAAAGGTGAGGCCACATCAATCTCTGGGGGAACACTATTCCAGAGGGCAAGTACTGTAATAAACTATGCATCTTCTTAGGGCCTATAAGATGACACTCGTAAATAATGATAGACAAATGTTGGTGGCCTAATCTTAAAAACTATGTAAGACAAAATAGTTCAAATTCTTACTTGGATTAAATTAACATTTAAGAACTATAAATAGTTCATTGATGGGAGTTATATTTTGATACAGGTGTTAGTTCTATTGGTATAAATTTTAAGTCAGAAGATGGTTATTAGGTTAACCATGACCCATCAAAAGCTGAATACATGTGACTCTCATAAAGTATCCATCCACAAAGCTGGAGGATCAGGCTGACTTAGTTTCAGCAAAAGAGCAATTAAAGTGGGGAACAGGAACCATGGAGAAGGGAAATATTGGACAATTATTTATCAAAATGGTGCAACAAGCTGGAGCAGAACAAATAAAACCAAAAACAATCTGCACTAATAAGGAAAAAAGGACCATAGCAGATAACAAAAGGCCAGTGGCACAATAAATTGTTTATTGCACCACTGCAATACATTTGATACTTCAACCAATATAGTTTGAAAAATCATTTCTTTTTAAGCAGAGCTTTAATACTCCAGTTGAGTTTCTTTGAATGTACAAAATTCCACAGGCTGAACAGAAAAAAATAGACAAACACTAGAAATTGGTAACATTTGGTGTTCAAAATGCAGACTTATCCATCTTCCTTTCAATGCAAGGAAGAGTGTGAGAACTTTTTCTTCTCTTAGCAGGAGTATGGTTGGGTTAAATTAGGATGAAGGCTTTGACTTCTTTGCATTGCCCTGGGCAATTAACTATATGTTTAAGATTTCAGTCTTGTCTGCAATAAAGATTCTATCTAGCTGAGCTGTGTCTCAGAGTCTTCTGCCTAGTCAAGCTTAGTGCCGAATAATAGGTTGAATGTCTGCAAAGCTGACATTTATTACTATATCCTGTTGTGAAGCCTGATAAATATGTTTCCTGAAAATGGGAAAGAGAAGTAAAGAGAGCTGTCTTCATTTTGATTTTCTGTTTTCAGCAGTTTTATGCCAGCCAATAGCATGCCTATAAAATTCTATGCCAAATTCTCAAACAATTGCCATTTAATCTCCCTTAAAAAAGATAAAAGTAATTAACACTTGAAATTAACTCCCATATGACAAATTACATTGGTAACAACAAACATTAAGATTATCTTAGAACAAACCTCAAAATATACAGCAAGAAAATGGGGCACTTTTTGTATATACCATAGTCTTATATGCTCAAAAAGCTGCTTCATTAAATACCAATTATTTAAACTTTTCCAATTAGTCAAAAGAATGATTATAATCTGAGATGTGCAAAAAGACTGGGAATCACATTTTGTTATTTACTCGAGCACTGTACATGTCAGCAATTTAAAATTTATTTTTCTCTGAAACACCTCAAACCACCTGATGTGTCTACCAGTTTTGGGGTTTTTTTCCCATTTGAAATAGTAAGTAATTAACAAGTTGTGGGTTTAAATAATTAGATAGCGTTGTCAGGATGTGAAACTTTAATCTTTTAAAACATGCTTTAAAAATGATGACTGTGTTGTTAAGC
>NW_015397630.1:0-2486 GCF_001527695.2 Protobothrops mucrosquamatus
TAAACATAGTTAGGCCAGAGGCTAAAGGGGGTGTGATGGCTTAGCAGTTAAAGATGCTGAGGTTGTCAGCAGGAAAGCTAACCGTTCAAGACCTGAGTGTCACACTATGGGATGAGCTCCCATTCTTGTCTCAATTCCTGCCAACCTAGTAGTTCAAAAGCATGCAAATGTGAGTAGATAAATAGGTACCACTTTGGTCAGAAGGTAATAGTATTCCATGGGTCTCGGCCTATACATGGTGGCCACGCCCTCCGCCCACAACCTTGCAGCATCATCTGCTATCCAGCTGCCATGTGCTTGGCTGCACTGCTCTGCGCGGGCCGCATCCAGGGGTGACTCTCCTCCGAGGGGGCTGTTGGCAAGGAGGGGGCTGTGGGGGGAGGCGGGGCTGGGGTGATGGCGTGCGTGTCCACAGAGAGGGCTCCAAGTGCCACCTCTGGCACTTGTGCCATAGGTTCGTCACCACTGCACTAGCAGTTAGTACTACTCGCAGAGTAGAAATGTGAGTTATAGTGAGTTATGTGAATTACAGCCCACTTCACTCCATTCTGGACCCACTGTATCTTCCAAATGGTGTTCAAGGGCAGCCCCATGTAATGCTTGTCAATATTTCTCAAGTAAGATCAGCAAGGAATATGATTGAATAGTTGAAGGGCTTTCTATTACAGGAACTGGAACAACTTACAGACAAGTGGATCTGTGCAAAGGCCTTTCTGAACACAGCTGCCATCTGCAGCTCACAGAGGAGCGCACAACTATAGGTCTGGTTAGTGCCCTGAAAGCACTCTCCTCGCCTTTTAATTAATTTTTAAAATTGATTTTTAATCATCATGGCCTCTTTCTAAATGTAAACTTTTATATACCGCCTTCATGTTTTAATATTTTATTTGTACATGCCCAGAGTCCCTTTGAGAGGGAAATGGGCACCTTCAAAATTTGATAAACAAACATACATAAACAAAGTTTAATATCATTTAGCTTCTGATTATTTTATTATTTTATTTTAGTTGCTCTAGGTGCCACCCAACTCTGGAATGATGTTGGGTCACTCACAATATTAAAGAAAGAACCATTCAGATACTCATGTAAAATATTCTTTGAAGCAAAGCCAAAGAAGACTTTTCTTTGTAAATATACAAGAATGCTATTAAAAGACTATGAGTATCCACATAATATTTAATAACTTCACTAACTCCAATTTTGCTGCTAGCAATTTGGGAATGGTAGCAGAAAGTTAATGTTCACATGCTACATCAAATGAGGTATTCTACCTTTTTTTACCTGCCTAATTAATATTAACAACTAGAACCTCAGGCACAGCCAATTCTTTATGCAGAAAACCCCAAATCTGAGAGCTAGTTTCACTGAATAGCAATAGTTCAGCTAGGTCTAACTTGGAATAAAATCAGTTCTTTTCTACCCAGAAAAGCAATTTATGGGTGAAAGACTATGAAGACATGGAAGAAAATCCTGCTGGATACATAATATAGGTTGTCCTTGACTTACAATCATTCATTTAGTGACCGTACATAGTTACAATAGCATTGAAAAAAGTGACTTATGACCATTTTTCACACATACGACAGGTGCAGCATCCCCATGGTCACATGATCAAAATTCAGCCACTTGACAACTGGCATGTATTTATGACAGTTTCATTGCCATCACAAGGGGATCATGTGATCCCCTTTTGTGACCCTCTCACAAGCATAGTCAGTGGGGAAGCCAGATTAACTTAACAACCATGTTACTAACTTAACAACTGTAGTGATTCACTTAACAACTGTGGCAAAAAGGTTATAGAATGGGACAAGATTCACTTAACAAATATCATGCTCAGAAAAGAAATCTTGCTCAGTTTTGGTCGTAAATCAAGAACTACCTGTATATTATCTTTCATTTGCCTGAAGAATCAGAATGTTGCTTACAGGAAGATTGGGAGGAACACCATGGGGTTATGTGTTGTTCAGAACAGAATAAATAATTTCATTCAGATATGCTTGCTTTGACTTATAAAAAGTAGTGAATCCTACAGTTCAGCTAACTGACCACCTGACATTCATTGATCAGCATTTCAGAACCCAGAGTCCTGATATGTGTTGAACTAGAGCTTCTAGAAGTTCTGGGCTTTTATTGCTTATCAAGTATAATAGTAGTAACTTTGAGAGGGATCTCGGAGTCCTAGTGGACAATCATTTAAATATGAGTCAGCAGTGTGCTGCAGCTGCCAAAAAAGCCAACACAGTGTTAGGCTGCATTAACAGAGGGATAGAATCAAGATCACGCGAAGTATTAATACCACTCTACAATGCCTTGGTAAGGCCACACTTGGAATACTGCATCCAGTTTTGGTCACCACAATGTAAAAAAGATGTTGAGACTCTAGAAAGAGTACAGAGAAGAGCAACAAAGATGATTAGGGGACTGGAGGTTAAAACATATAAGGAAAGGTTGATGGAATTGGGTATGTCTAGTTTAATGAAGAG
>NW_015397630.1:2582-7307 GCF_001527695.2 Protobothrops mucrosquamatus
ACTCTACAATGCCTTGGTAAGGCCACACTTGGAATACTGCATCCAGTTTTGGTCACCACAATGTAAAAAAGATGTTGAGACTCTAGAAAGAGTACAGAGAAGAGCAACAAAGATGATTAGGGGACTGGAGGTTAAAACATATAAGGAAAGGTTGATGGAATTGGGTATGTCTAGTTTAATGAAGAGAAGGACGAGGGGGGACATGACAGCAGTGTTCCAATATCTCAGGGGCTGCCACAAAGAAGAGGGAGTCAAGCTATTCTCCAAAGCGCCTGAAGGCAGGACAAGAGCAACGGGTGGAAACTAACCAAAGAGAGAAGCAACCTAGAACTAAGGAGAAACTTCCTGACAGTTAGAACAATTAACCAGTGGAACAACCTGCCTCCAGAAGTGGTGAATGCTCCAACACTGGAAGTTTTTAAGAAGAAACTGGACAGCCATTTGTCTGAAATGGTATAGGGTTACCTGCCTGAGCAGGGGGTTGGACTTGACGACCTCCAAGGTCCCTTCCAACTTTATTATTATTATTATTATTATTATTATTATTATTATTATTATTATTATTATTATTATTATTATTATTATTATTATTAGTAGTAGTAGTAGTAGTAGTAGTAGTAGTAGTAGTAGTAGTAGTAGTAGTAGTAGTAAAATTATGAACCAAACAATCCATATCAAACTTTTAATTTATGTTTACATTTAAGATATATCAATTTATAGATTTTTTTTTTCCTTCCTAGTGTTCCCACAAGTACAAGGTCTACTTTTTTCGGATCAACCAAGTCCTAACTTAAATTGAAAAATCCAGAGTGAAAAGAAGGGGCCTTAGTCTTTTGCAGAGAAGGAAGCAAATGATGGCACTCTAGAGCTTCACCAGCAACAATCCTGAAATATATATTTTGGCTGACAACAAGAAGTTCAACCAGATAGTAGTTTGAGAGGTCCTTGGTGCTCTCTGACCTTGGTTGCTTTCTTGCAGACATTTTCATTACCCAAACTAAGTAACGTCACCTATTTAGCACTGATGATTTTACCTAGTTTGGGTAATGAAGCGTGCACAAGAAAACAAGTAAGCTCAGAGAGCACCAAGGACCTCTCACTTCAACTCTGAACTACAAATAGTCTCCTTTAGATAGTACTCTTGCCACATATTTTACTCTGGAGTGGCTGCTATCTAAGAAAAATCAAGACATGGGCTGGTTTAGGATAATTTCTCACTTTTTTTTCTCCAGTCCAGCTTCCACATGTACCAAACTGAGGAGACAGAATTCTAAGATAGTAAGACATAACACAACATTTTGTGTGTTTGTGTGTGGGGGGTGGTGGTGGTTTTGTGTGCACTGTTATTGTTGAACACGGCATTCCATTTGAGGAGGTGCTCCAAGCAGGATACAACTTTTCTCCTGTCTCTGGCAAAGCTAAGCATCAGCCTTTAGCATCATTTTTATACCCAAGAATGCCTTGGAGTCCAAAGCAGTCTCTCATCAGCTTTCTTACCAATAAAGAAACAGCCACAGGGAGGTATCAGATAAACAGGATGGGAGGTAGCATTCTCCTAATAATCTATGCTTCAATGATCGCTCTCCTAGATCTGTTTTTTTTAATTTGTTTGTGCTTGTTTGGTAATATGACCCACAAGTTAGAGTCAATGGAACAGCTTATTCTGCCTCTCGGTTCTGTGGTTTCTTCAGATGTAGCTTCTCTATCTGGCTTCCCACCAGGTTACAAAAAAAGGAACCATTGAGCCATTGGTTTTTAATTTGACTTTGGATGCTTGCACGTAAGGTATTTGCTCTATATTCCTACTCTTAACACTGCTTGAAATCCCTTTTTACTCCGATGCTTTGATTTTATTCAGCCTTTCATTTCTTTCGAAGAGATTTCATCAAAAGTTTAATATGCAATTTTATCCTGTTGTATGAGAGATGGAAAAAAAGGGAGAAATCCTTTCAAGGCCTTTGCCATGCAGTGCAGCTCAGACATGGAGAATTATTTCTGTTTCTAAAGAATATTTAAATTTACTATCAAGAAGATTAGAAAGGCTATCCTGAAAAATGAATTTTACAGATTATCAGCTTCCATGATAAAAAGGCTAAATGTGTACTTCCCTGATTTTTTTCGCCCTCTTCTTTTTTAGCACGATAAGGATCCCCTCAGAGAATTGCACTGGAATTTGGAAGAACACAATATGACTAAATGTAAAGTATGGAATAAAGCAGAGAACAAGCTTCTTAATATTACAAAAGATCTTCTATCTAAACTATACTATGACCTGTAACTACGACTGATGTTCTCAGAATTTTCTTTTAGGAAAAAAACATGGCCACAATCAACCTGTAAAGCGCCTTGCTTGAAGTGGCACCAAGTTAGCCATCAGATAATGATGATCAAAAATGCTTCTACAAGTTTCTATCCATTACATACAGATTGATAGATATCGTTGTTTTATGAAGGACTATATTGGGAACTGAACTTCATGTTGTCCCAAAACTATTCAAGCTATTCTCCAAAGCACCTGAAGGCAGGACAAGAAGCAACGGATGGAAACTAACCAAAGAGAGAAGCAACCTATAACTAAGAAGAAATGCCTTGCATCCAGTTTTGGTCGCCACGATGTAAAAAAGATGTTGAGACTCAAGAAAGAGTACAGAGAAGAGCAACAAAGATGATTGGAGGCTAAGACTGGAGGCTAAAACATATAAGGAACGGTTGCTGGAATTGGGTATGTCTAGTTTAACGAAGAGAAGGACGAGGGGGGACATGATAGCAGTGTTCCAATATCTCAGGGGCTGCCACAAAGAAGAGGGAGTCAAGCTATTCTCCAAAGCACCTGAAGGCAGGACAAGAAGCAACGGGTGGAAACTAACCAAAGAGAGGAGCAACCTAGAACTAAGGAGAAACTTCCTGACAGTTAGAACAATTAACCAGTGGAACCACCTGCCTCCAGAAGCGGTGAATGCTCCAACACAGGAAGTTTTTAAGAAGAAATTGGACAGCCATTTGTCCAAAATGGTATAGGGTTTCCTGCCTGAGCAGGGGGTTGGACTAGATGACCTCCAAGATACCTTCCAACTTTTATTATTATTATTATTATTATTATTATTATTATTATTATTATTATTATTATTATTATCATCATCATCATCATCATCATCATCATCATCTCCATAGTCATTGAACTTCAAGTTCTTTACACCTAGAACCCAAGTCTAAATGAGATCTCTTGGGTTTCATGTCTCTCTCAGGTTCCAACTTCCCAAAATTCTTGAGAACAAGGACAGAGATGACATGCTTGTTTGGAGGTTCCAGCAGGGAAATGCAGCTATCTTATACCTTTGGCCGAAGATCAGTACATTTCTTTTAGCTGGGATGGTCATTCTCTTCCACTGAGGGAGAGATGCACATGGAGCAGTGAGGGAGGTTTCTACCCATTCGGCTAATACTGAACAGAAATTTTAAGTCACAGATCAAATGGAATTGACTTGCTAGATCCAAAATCAATTAACAAGTGTTAAAATCAGTGAAATGTGCATGATGTATTTTCACAGTGACAAGGTTGAAAAATTGAGATGTTGATTGACACCAGCATTATTAAAGAGGGTTATTGCTCATAAAAGAAATGGTGTATTTATTTATAATGTAGATAGCTTTCTAATGTCTCTGACTTAGGTTTATGTAAAGACTGTAATTTTGAATTTAAAAGATTTCTGAGCCACTACACAAGTATTCCAACACAACAGTTCCCTCCAAAAATAGTCTTTTTGAACTCTGATCCACACATTCTTTAACAACTTAAACCATCCTAATTAGAGCCCAGAAACAAGGAAGGATAGAAAAATTGGTTTAAAACTGACTGTATGCAATAGAGTTTTCCATTGGTATGTGCAATCGTGGTCTCTTAGAAAGAAAATTTTAGCAAGGACAAAACTATCTTTTTCTCTACATTGGTCCAAAAATGTAGAACTGTAGAGAATTCACTTTGATTCATCTTGCCATATACATACATCTTATTGATAGCGGCGCAGAAGGCAACCCAAGAAAAAAAAAACAATTTGAAAAAAATGACTTGCAGAGGAATACATTGGGGCTAGGGTCAAAAGGTCAAAATGGAAGTTCTGAATAACAATAATGAAGTTGGAAGGGATCTTGGAGGTCATCTAGTCCAACCCCCTGCTCAGGCAGGAAACCCTAGACCATTTCAAACAAATGGCTGTCCAGTCTCTTCTTTAAAACTTCCAGTGTTGGAGCGTTCACAGCTTCTGGAGGCAGATTGTTCCACTGATTAATTGTTCTGTCAGGAAATTTCTCCTTAGTTTTAGGTTGCTTCTCTCCTTGATTAGTTTCCATCCGTTGCTTCTTATCCTGCCCACTCCGAGATCCGTCTCATATGTCACATGAATGTGACACACATAAAAAGGGTAGGGTTTCACTCACATAGTCAAAGCTTTTCTTTCAATACACACCTTATAGATATCTTAATTCCGCTAATGCAGGCATGTCAAACTACTGGCCCGGGGGCCAGATGCGTCACACCGAAACCACGCCCATCCCATTACCAGCAAATGGGGGGAAAGTCCGATACATCGCCCAACGTCACATGACGTCACAGGTTTGACACGTCTGCTCTAATGGCTTGTGGGAATGACCTTGCGAGACAGGAGGAAGAGCTGGACAACTACCAGGTAAAAATATATTTCTCATTTCACAAAAAAAGAGACGGGGAAA
>NW_015397631.1:0-1859 GCF_001527695.2 Protobothrops mucrosquamatus
TATATATATTATATTTATGTTTATTATTGTATATTAGAGTTAAAGTATGTTAATATTTGATTGTATTATGTATGGGTAGCTTTATTTAGATTTGGGATGTTATGTGCTTATCCCTGTATTCAGTTCTGGGAAGTCCGGGGGGGGGAGGAGGGGGGAAGGGGACGAAGGGGGTAGAGTTATATAAAATTTGGTGTATTAATATGTTACAGAGAAATAATGTAAAATTTTTTTTTTGTGAAGAGGAGATGGTCGGCTAGTACCCCTAAACTGCATCCGAAGGATGAGGAAAAGAAGGAGGTGGGATGTGTAGAGTAGTTGGAAAGGAGGAGAGAGGTGTGGGTAGGAGGGGAGGAAAGGAAGAGGGAAGTAGGTAGGAAGGGTGAGAAAGAGGGCGGATGCGGGGGGGGGGGACTGCCGATCACCTCTGAAAATATATTATTTAATAGGTTTTCTTTTTTAATGAAGTACACCATATTTGTATTATTTGTTTATTTGAAAATTAATAAAAAAATTGTAAAACTGAAGAGTTAAACAGAATTGATGGAAACTTTCAAAGAGGGAGAGGGGACAGATTTAAAGAGCAAAAGTTAGTGCATGAATTGGCATAGACATGGTGGAAGAAAGAGTGACCTCAAAGGATAGAAACATACAGGGAGGAATAGTGAATAGCATAAATTAGATTTAGCTGTATTTCCTCTTGGTTTCTCTGATTTCATGACTTTACTGTCTTCACCAGCTCTTGAGTTGCTCATAATATTGTTCATCTCAAAGACACATACACCTGAGTGTATATTGTATGTACGTATGCAGGTAGGCTTCAACTGATGTCCGTTCATTTAATGATGGTTCAACATTGCAACAGATGTGGAAAAAGTGACTTACAAGTCAGTTATCCTTGACGTTATCACCATTGAAGCACCTCCATGGTAAACCTGATCATAAAATTAGGTCTGGTCACATGACATCTCACTTTGTGACCTCATCGCTTAGTGACTGTGAAATCCTGACCCCAGCTATGATTATAAATCGAGAATCACTTGTATATGTTTTTCCATATGATGGTCTTGAATGAATTTGGAACTTAGCAAGAGAGTCAGTTTCCCAGATCCCATGCAACATTCAGTCGCAGGAGCATATACAGGCAGTCCTCAATTTACAACCACAGTCGAGCCCAAAATTTCTGTTGCTAAGTGAAACATTTGTTAAGTGAGTTTTGCCCCATTTTACGACTTTTCTTGTCACAATTGTTAAGTGAATCAGTGCAATTGATAAGTTAGTAACATTAATCTGGCTTCCCCATTAACTTTGTTTGTCAGAAAGTTGCAAAAGGGGATAACATGACCGCTGGACACTACAACCGTCATAAATATGAGTCACTTGCCAAGCGTCTGAATTGTAATCGTGTGACCACAGGGATGCGGCAATGGTTGTAAGTGTGAAAAACGGTCATAGGTCACTTTGTTCAGTGATGTTGTAACTTGGAACAGTCGCTAAATGAACTTTTGTAAGTCTAGGATAGGGGTAGGTAACCTTGGCTCTTTTATGACTCGCGGACTTCAACTCCCAGAATTCCTGAGCCAGCCATGCTGAGGGGATGGGAGAGGTTTCCAAGCTGAGCCATGCTGGCTCAGGAATTCTGGGAGTTGAAGTCCACGAGTCATAAATGTTAGATCGCGCAGGCAGTAAGACACGAGTCGAGTGACAGTCAGCTCTTGGTTTATTGGCAAGGCATAAGGTAAATCCGGACTGGCTCTCTGGGCCAGGGGAGCCCTCTTTTATGGGATTCCCCTGGCTTGTAATCACACAATTCCATTGGCTGGCAAGACCCTGTTGCTAGTTAGCCAACCAGCAACGGGCAT
>NW_015397631.1:5996-7307 GCF_001527695.2 Protobothrops mucrosquamatus
CCTGTTGCTAGTTAGCCAACCAGCAACGGGCATGAAACTGTATGCAGATGGAGAAGGGCAATCACCCTTAATGGGCGATCAATGGTGAAGGGCAATCACCCTTAATGGGCGATCAATGGTGAAGGGCAATCACCCTTAATGGGTGATCAGGATATGCATAGGGGATTAAGGGGGGGGAATACAAAGAACACAACAATAAAAGAGCCAAGGTTGCCTACCCCTGGTCTAGGGCTACCTGTATTACACATTTTGCAGGGTACAATATAGCTCAGCTAAACATACAATAAATCAGATCTCGGCCTGTTTGAACTCACATTTTTCATTATTGCTTTTTGGGGTTTTTTTTGGTAGTTTATGTCTTCTTTTTTTTTATCCTGTATTTTAGAAACAACAATTTCTTAAAGTCTGTAGAAACTTCTCAGTGGATATATCTGCAAAGAACAATTTATATAATAATGTGGAACCTGAGCATCGCTAATCACAGAACGTTGCTAATTGAAAAGAAAAACCTCTATTATAGTCTCTGTATATATGAACGAGAGAAAGGACAGATCATCAGTTTTTACAAGTGGAGTATTTCATAAGAGATAAATTGAATAGCCCCCAAATGGCTTGTAATTCAAAACTCGGATTGAAAGAATCTGAAACCAATATTAGAAGAAGAAGAGCAACAAAGATGATTAGGGGACTGGAGGCTAAAACATATAAGGAACGGTTGCTGGAATTGGGTATGTCTAGTTTAACGAAGAGAAGGACGAGGGGGGACATGATAGCAGTGCTCCAATATCTCAGGGGCTGCCCCAAAGAAGAGGGAGTCAAGCTATTCTCCAAAGCGCCTGAAGGCAGGACAAGAAGCAACGGGTGGAAACTGATCAAGGAGAGAAGCAACCTAGAACTAAGGAGAAACTTCCTGACAGTTAGAACAATTAACCAGTGGAACAACCTGCCTCCAGAAGCAGTGAATGCTCCGACACTGGAAGTTTTTAAGAAGAAACTGGACAGCCATTTGTCCGAAATGGTATAGGGTTTCCTGCCTGAGCAGGGGGTTGGACCTGATGACCTCCAAGGTCCCTTCCAACTTTTTTATTATTATTATTATTATTATTATTATTATTATTATTATTATTATTATTATTATTATTATTATTATTATTATTATTATTATTATTATATAATTCCTCTTACAATATTATATACATTATTGGCTGCTTGTATGAACCACGCCACTTACAAATTCTTGGAAGTTAATTCTTATTCTCTCCAAGCTTCAAGAGCTTCTTACTCTGCTGTAGGACAGCTGTTCAAAATCCT
>NW_015397632.1:0-1934 GCF_001527695.2 Protobothrops mucrosquamatus
AAACTCGAACTGCTTCTAATGCTTAGGTAAATGAAAGAATCGGTGTTTTGCAATTTGATAAAACTGCAGTGGCTTCCCAAATCTAACACAGTAATACAAATAATCCTACTTTTTTTATTACTGCAGCCATCTATGTTTCCACATTTGGCTCGGTTTATTTATTGAAAGAGGTTAAATATGTGGATGAATGATTGGAACGGCATTTTACAAATGTTTACATGAAGAGGTACGGCTGTTGAAGGAAGCCTATGGGGTCAGCCTGTGTCTCCAGTGCCTGTATATTTATCCATCCGCTTTCAGTACATGTGGCGTTACATAATCTGATAAACAGTGATGTTATTTCTGACATGCCTGGCTGAGGAATTCTGGGAGTTGAAGTCCAGAAGCCAAGTTTGAAGACCCTTGTCTTAGAAGAAAAGATCAAAACACAAAATAGTTAGAAAGGTATATCTGTTTTTAACTAATTTGATTTTCAAATTGAGAAGCGTAGTTCGAGAAATCTAGTCCTTCAGCGCCAGCTAACGTGATCCCCTGTGGAAACGACTCCATTGTACAGATTTGTGCAATATAGTCCCTCTCTCAGACTAATTATATGTCCAATCTACCTTTTAAAGGGGGGGGGGGTTCTGTGACCTCCATCCTCTGCCCTGACCTCGGATGGCAGTCTTACTGAGGTCAATGGGATATTGCCCTCCATGAGGAACGTCCAATTAAAGCCTCTAATCTCGTTTTTAAGTCTCATTTCCTAAAACTATTTTTGTGCTCCTTAAATGCTGCTTTCTTGATTTTATTATCCTGTGAGACTCTCTTTTCAGAATGGGATGGTCTAATTAGAACTGAAAGTTGCTCGTGTTACACGCTCAAGACTTTTCCATTTTTTCCCCTTTTTAATTAGAGTGCTGCTGAATATTGTATGTTGAAATGCATCTACTAAAATGGGGAGAAAATAAGAAAGTTGACTTTGTTTTGTTTTTAATGGGACCGATACGTTCTGTAATAAGAACAGAAAACACAGCGCTGGTTGCCCGTTGCTTGACACACGTTAACTAAGTAAGTCTGGTAAATGATTAAATTTGGTGAATACCTTGTGGTTATTATATTACTCGGCCTGGCAACCAATTAGAAAATGAATGTGGTCATTCGACACTGGTTAAATTAAAAATGTATTTTACACACATGCATCCAGTGTGGATCCCTGGCTGCAGGAGACCCATTATGAACATAAATGTCGTTTTATATTACAGAATACATTTCAATCTGTCTTGCCTGTTTGCTTTCCCTATTCAAGACTTTTTTTTTAAATGAGGTTACTAACATTCTGTGAGTTAAACATCCATGTTGTCTTTTTTTCTGCCTCTTTTCCAACGGAAGAGATCCTGGTTCTTTTGGATGTAGTCATGGCTAAATTCTTCATTTGGACATGGAGAGCCATGAGGCAGACTCATAAGGAGATGTTTGAATACTTACAGAGCGGAGAGAATGAAAACTGGGCCTGCTGAAATCAATGCAACTTCATCTCTTTTCCATCTGTCTCCTCCACCTTTTATGATTTTAGGACATTTTCAGGTTGGTCCATAATTCCTCACTGTCAGCTGAGGGGCTTAAATTAAATTAGTGGTGAATATGGTTCAACATTAGCTGGACAATCTCCCCTCCTGAGAATTTAATTTAATTTAATTTAATTTAATTTAATAATTTAATTTATATACCGCCCTTCTCCCGTAGGACTCAGGGTGGTGCACAGCATATTAAAACAGACAAACAAAATACATCAAAGAACAAAAAACCCCCATAAAACCAAATTAAAAGCCAAATATTAGAAGCTGTGTGTCAATTAAAATTTTCTTAAAATCATCCCTACCTAAAATCCTCCCTAGGTCAGGCCCGCTTGCTGGAAAAGCCATGTCTTGAGGGCGCGGCGGAAAGTAAGGAGA
>NW_015397632.1:4673-7307 GCF_001527695.2 Protobothrops mucrosquamatus
CCCCCTAAAAATTTATTAAAACACCCCTCTAAAAACCTTTTCAATTTGGTCAATTTAAACAATTTTTTATCGATAATCCCTGCATGCCACCTCTCGGGGTTCCACACCCCGTCATCGAGGTAGGCCCTGGAAATGTTGGTGGGCCAGGCCTGCGCGAGGGGTGAGTCGCGCAGAGCCAACAGGACCGTCCTGGAATGCATAGGTCCGAGGTGGGGAGTCCATGGTGCAGAGGGGAGATTAATTGTTTGGTGGATCTTAGATCTTTTGACCGCAGAATGGAGCATCTTGGGAAATTCAGGTGACATCACCCCATCTTTCTGAAATATTCCAGCAAAAGCAACAAAGTTGGGCAAAGGGCTCTAGGTAAGCCAACAAAGATAACCCCAAGCCCTCAGCCTGAACTTACTGGGAAGGGCCTGCCGCATGTAATTGGGACATGTTTCATGGTTAACCCCTCCCTGCTTCCTTCCTTCTCTTTCTTCCTCACACTGAGGGCCACACAGATACCTCAAAAATGCTGTGGGTGCATTTCCATCACCCTCCTTTTTACTCCTCTTGTGTAATCCACGTTGGCATCAAGTCATGGGGACGTTAATCTTTCTTTTCACGCAGCCTTTTGTTTCGGCCTCCTGAGACGATTATGAACTGAGGCAACTTTTCTGAGGGAAAATGTCAAATGGTGTTTTTGAGGGGTGTGTGTGTGAAGGGGATTGGGAGACATGTTGTAGGCGTGATCCAGATTTTGCACAATGAAAGGCGAATTGGTCTAAGAGCGACAGTTGAGACGTGGCTTGGGGAACATCCGATCGCACTGCTTAGTTTTGTCAAGAAGATGAACCTGTTGCCGCAAACCACCATGCCCTCCGATGGAATTCTGATGGGCGGGCAGAACAAGCTATGGTTCCAGAGCGGCATTTTTCTTCCATTTCTTCTTCCCTGGGTTGTTTAGAGTGGACAATCATTAAACCAGCATCAGTTGGTGGTGAGGGTAACCATTTGTAGAGCCAGCCCTATTGTCCCCTTGTTTTGGTTTGGTTTTTTGCAGCTAAGTTGATCAATACGCAAAGGAGATTTATTTATTTACTAGCTGTACCCAGCCACGCGTTGCTGTGGCTCAGTCTGGTTAAATGGAAAAGAAAGAATTGGAAATTTGGAAATCGTAAATGGATCGTAAATCGGAAACATTGAAATGGAATCGTAAAATCGTAGCATGTGTTGCTTTTACAGCCAACAGATGGCGCTGTTTTTCAAAAAAGCATGTTTTTACCTGTCACAGGTATAACATCTATATAATATAGGTATATAAAAACACGCACATATTTGAATGCAACGTTGTGTCAAAACTTCAAAGCAATCAGTGAAAAACTTTTGGAGATTTAAGATTTTGAACAAACGAACATTTACATTTTTATTTATATAAATTTGTATTCTGGCTTTATTACTTTTACAAATAACTCAAGGCAGCAAACATATCCAACACTTCATTCTCCTCTTCCTCTTCTCTCCCCCCTCCCCAAGATGGGTTGGGCTGAGAGAGAGTGGCCGGCCCAAAGTCACCCAGCCAGCTTTCATGGCTAAGGCCGGCTTTGAATGTTGATTGATGAGGACTGGACTGAATTAAATTGGATGATGGGGAAGGCTTGGAAGCCATTTCCAGCACACAGTGGGGGCAGTTTCCTCTTCTTCCTGCACAAACTCTGGTGCCTTAAACACACTTTGTTTCTAGCCCTAGAAATTTGTAAATTGAACCTTATCGCGCAATCAGTTTCTCTCATTTATGGAGAGGTGGGGCCACAGAGTCTGAACAACAATGTCTTTCCAGCTTCTGCTTTTCTGTAGTCTGACCACAGGAAACCTATTAGCAAGGGAAAGATGGAATCGGTCCATGCTTTTTAAAATATTATTAGTAATAGTTGCACGTGAACCTTCAGTCTGGAAAGACCCAGATTGTCTTTGCCATCAATAAAATTTACTGTATGGGATCCATAGTTCATTTAGAGTTTCAGCAAATATTTGATAGGTTAAAATGTAGCAGGGATAGAGAAAAGATGACTTGTATATTTTGGAAAGCTGAATTTAATATTTATCCTGCATAGTTAGAAACAAATCGCTAAAACTGCTGAGGAAGCAGAGAGCTTTACCGCCCTGCTAGCTTTTATTCATTTCTAATAATTATCCAAACCAGAATAAAATGTAAAGCTATTAAAAACTTGCCTAGATTAAAGCGATTTTTAACTTGTTTTACAAAGCGTTCTTTTCTCTCCTCAAGCTTAGAGTCTGGGCATCTGTGAACATCTGGTCTTTTCTTGCAAGAAAAATGGCAGGGCTTTGGTTCCTTGGACCTGCATAAACAGATCCCAGGGAAGGGAGCATGAATTGTCCCACCAACGCTCTAATCTGCACAACTGATCTGTAATGAACTCATTCTTAGATCGCACCTTTGTCAATGCTGCAAATACTGTATATTCTTGCTTTGACAATATGCAGAACTGTCTGGTATTTATATAGTTAAACCAGCAACTGGGAAAGAGGGAGGAGCATAAGGATAGCCCGGGAGAAAGAAACCGGAAGTAAATCACATCTTCCAAGTTGATTGGAAGATGTGAACCATGACCCTACAATAAGGGAGTGGGA
>NW_015397633.1:0-1670 GCF_001527695.2 Protobothrops mucrosquamatus
ATCCTGAAGTTGAAACTCAAGTACTTTGGCCACCTAATGAGAAGGAAGGACTCACTGGAGAAGAGCCTAATGCTGGGAAAGATTGAGGGCAATAGAAGAAGGGGACGACAGAGAATGAGGTGGCTGGATGGAGTCACTGAAGCAGTAGGTGTGAGCTTAAATGGACTCCAGAAGATGGTAGAGGACAGGAAGGCCTGGATGAACATTGTCCATGGGATCGCGATGGGTCGGACATGGTTTTGCAACTAACAACAACATCAACACATTCACCATCTTATTTAAATTGCAATTAATGTGTTAATGGAAAACATCTTTTTAAAATGTAAGATGTGTCAGTTTAAAATGCTACCAAATATAAAAAGGACATCACTCAATAGTATCTTTGGTTTTAGCAGTGTTAAAGCACCTGCAGAGAGGATCAAAAGTACTTGCAAATTTTCAAACGCCTTTGGAACTTATTTTTGTTGTTGGTAAAAAAAATAATAATGACTTGATTTGCAAATGTTACCAGCTTTGATTATTATCCTGCATATCACACTGCTATTAAAAATCACAAGAGCATTTTTCTCTGGTCAGGTATCAATTCAGATTCCTTGTCACAGGATGGATTGGACTCTGAACCTGCATTTTTATAGGGCCTTCCTTTGAAAACTTACATGTAGTGCAAATCGTACTTGCCTTCCTAAAGCAAAATGAAGCTTTGTCCTTAATTATCACCTTGTATTTCATGAATAATCCACCAGTATTATAAGAACTACATGCAATTAGCATAGGATCATTATATTTTCTCCCTGAATAGTGAATGGTATATTATTCTGTAGAAGTGTTACACTATGTAGGCATCATCTTAAGAAAAGCTGTTTGATACCAGATCCAGAATTCTATTATTCAACATCATATATCTATGGAAATTATAACTAGCTTGGATAAAAAGGTCATAAGCCAATAAGGACTCACGCAGATACTTTTAGTGTGGGTTTTGCACAACAGAAACACTCATTTTTCTATAGCTAGCAAATATAAAATTAACATTATTAGTAGGCATTTATGTTCCAATGTATTTTTTGGATTCCTGTAGTGGTTACAGAAATTCTATGTTGGATTTGTTCTTGTTTCCAGCAGATGGCACAATACATTGCAGGGATTTAGAACAATAATATGGCTACATTTTTTTATTATTATTGAATGGTTTTAAGAGGAATAACTCAGCTTTTTTATTAGCATTGGCATTAAAAATATTCTCTCTTTTGTGACAGCACTAGGAAAATGCTGCAAATGCTGTTTTTTTTAAGTTGTTTGTTTCTCACAAAAGTATTTTATGTTACTTTGGTGGATATTTATACTTTTATCTTTGCAGTCAAAGTTTAGAATCATTAACAAGCAAGTCTGTGTGACTTTGGATAAAATCCAGGTAATTCAGAACTGATTTAAATAGGATATTATATTATTTAAAACTCTAAATCTGCTTACAGACATACTATAGGAAGTGGAGTACACACATACAGAAGAAAGATTGACTTTCCCACATTGTTGCTAATAGACTAAGAAACAATTTTTAAATTCCTACTGGAGCAGTAACATTTACTGGTTTGGGTACTGAATTGGTATACTGAAGCTTGAGAAAACAAACTCCACTCAGCTTTTCCCAAGTTCAGCAATGCAAGGTCTAA
>NW_015397633.1:5389-7306 GCF_001527695.2 Protobothrops mucrosquamatus
CGGACTGGCTCTCTGGGCCAGGGGAGCCCTCTTTTATGGGATTCCCCTGGCTTGTAATCACACAATTCCATTGGCTGGCAAGACCCTGTTGCTAGTTAGCCAACCAGCAACGGGCATGAAACTGTATGCAGATGGAGAAGGGCAATCACCCTTAATGGGCGATCAATGGTGAAAGGCAATCACCCTTAATGGGCGATCAGGATATGCATAGGGGATTAAGGGGGGGGGGGAATACAAAGAACACAACAATTTGTCCTTAAGAGATGTTTGAGACAGATAGATTTTGATTCCCATTGGCAACAATAATTAAGGAGGGAAAAAAGAAATTCAGAGAAAGATTTTGATAAATAGCAACTGCCTTTTATAGCCGTGAAGAGGATGAAAGGTAGCTCTGATATTCTTTCCTGGATGGAGAATGTTTACAATCAAGAAATTAAGATCATTGTTAATGGATTAGGAATCAAATTGGCAAATCAAATGCATAAATTCAATTTATATGCTGATTTCATTGTTCCCACACTTAATTAAAGGACTGTTTAGAATCTACACTGCTGCATACAGTATACAACTGTACATCTGAATATCAGGATACTGAATAAACTATAAAACAGGAATATTTACATATAATTTGTATAAAGAAGAAAAACAACCTATAAAACAAACAATAGATTTTAATATCACTGTTAAACTAGTTGAGTACTTGCAAATTTACTTAACTGGAAACAATAACTTATTCAACATCAGGTTTAAAAACTTATTCAGTATCTAGTGTTTAAATGTCTGATTGGCCATAAGATACTGTTTCAGTTTATTTATTTAGAAATTCTTGCAAATTCTTACAAGACTTAATTTGACTTAAAATTCTTACAAGACTTAATTTGACTTAAAATTCTTACAAGACTTAATTTGACTTAAAATTCTAATTTGGGGTGTTTTTATCTTTTTCTGATTTAATTTTAATAGTAAAGTTCTGAGCTGACATTATTTTTTTTGTATTTGCTCTAATTCAATATTATTTGGAAAAAAATTGTTAAGAGTGTTTTTCTTTCTTTCCCCCCTTTTTTCTATTAAATGCTTAAATAATTTTTATAGTTTGTAAATCCACAATGTATTTATTTTCTGTTTTTTTTTCCTGCCTTATAAAAACTTTTAAAAAGTCTTACAGAAAATACTTTTAAAAAATCTTCTTACTGTATTTTTTTTTTACTAGAATATTCTGGGAGACATTTGCACTGCTTCTCCAAATTACTTTTTCTTCATCTGCTCACTTCCAATTTAAGTTGTGTTTTCTATTCAATTTCTTCTTTGTATTGGTGTTTTTGGTATCACGGTGTTCTCTTGGCTTCACATTTTCTACTACTTTCGCAAACCGCTGGAGGGTTATCAATACCAAATTGCTCTGGTATTATTGAATTTCTGAAAGGATGGCCCAATATATAACAGATGGAAAAGGTGGAAGAAATGGCAAACAATGAACATCTTATCAAAATATCCATTCTGAAGCCAGTGTCTCCTTTTTTATTGTCAGCTATGATTTCATAGATATTGTCCATTTTTTTTATTCTTCCAGCAAAGTCTTTGAAATATATTCTAGACAAATCAGAAATAATACTTCCTAGTCATTACTTTCAGATCAAGTCCATCCCCCCCCCAATTTTTGCACATCACCCTAATTTTTAGAGATATCCAAAATGATTTTATATAAGGAAGCATATAATACTAACAAAATAGATTGGGCATGTTAGGCACATCTGTGAAGTTGTAGCAAATGGAGAAGAGACAGCACATTTGCTGTATTTTGAGATATCATGTTACTTCTAGGATGAGGAAGTGGCAGCAATTAATGAAACTGCTTTTTGCCTTTCTGTATCTGCCAACACAATTGATTCAGGCAGCATATTCTAGCTTTTATCCTTG
>NW_015397634.1:0-2499 GCF_001527695.2 Protobothrops mucrosquamatus
AAAAAAAAAAAAAAAAAAAAAAAAAGAGAGAGAGAGAGAGAGAGAGAGAGAGAGAGAGAGAGAGAGGGAGGGAGGGAGAAAGGTCCCCAGTGTTGAAGGAAAACCCTTCATCAGAATCCAGTCCAAGCCGGGAATAAACATGGAGACTGCTTTAGAAAGAAGGTTGCAGTTTGTTTAAGAGGAGATCCAGACAGAAAGATGCCTCTGGAAGAAAAAAGAGAGCACATGTAGTAGGGAGTGGGTTTTTATACCTTCTTGAACTTTTGTTTGGAGTTGTTCCTGTGGCATGAACTTTGACCTGAGTCTGAGTGTGCCTTTCTGGTATTCTGATGGTGGTGGGTTAATCCTATTATGTCCCAAGGGTCATATCCTGCTTCCCTGTGGCTGATGACTCTTAGATTTTTGGTATTGATTCTAGGGATCTTTCTTCCTAATCCCAGTTTCCTGACTCCAATCTTTCTGACAAGATTATCACATCTGCATTTCTGCAGACTTGCTTTCTGTCTAGGGCAGAGAGACTTGTGTGTGTGTGTGTGGGGGGGGGTTGGTTTCTGCCTTTAAAATCCTTTGGGAAATATATTCTGCCTTTTTGATATTTCCCAAAATATTTCTTTCTCTGGATTCTTCGCACACCAGCATTAAACACCTTGTAGAGTAGGATCATTTGAGGAAATTAACTCATCGCTGCAAAAAATGAAACAAAAGAACGGAGTGAAGAAGAACAGAGGGGAAGGGAGTAATTTGGAACAATTGCTTTGCAGCGCTAATGCCGTTTATATGTTAATGTTTTCCTGCCAATGAGATGAATGTCACCCTGTCTGCAGTCTTTTAAATGGCAACCCCAGATTTGTTCCCCTCTGGGTCTTTCTTATACACACAAGGTTTTCCTTCCCTTTTAACTTTGCAATTGAATCTGTAATTTTCAGGATGAAATTGAAAAAGAAATGCCCAAACCATCCACATTGTCACGGTTATGTGGGAACGACATTGAGAGACAGGCGGAACAGGACAACAGTTAGATAAGGGGCACCTTAGCCTGTAGCAGGAATGTCGGTAAGACAAGACTCTCAACCTTACAATAAAATAGAGCTTGTGGTGGTGCTTCTTGTCTGGACTACCTTGCAACGTATATGTTAGCAGAATCTTCAAACTGGTTTAAAAACTGAGATTTTGAAGGATGGGGGTAACAGTCTTTGTTGGTCAGAAATTGCACAGGGCAGAGTGTCCTCCCCTGAATGTGACTGTTGGGCTCACATAGTGACTGGCTGCCATTTGAGAACTTATACAAGAGGAAAAGCAGATTTTCTCCAATTCACAAATACCATGCTTAATTGGATAAATGACCTAGAAGATACTAACCTATAGAAAGCTTATTCTATTTCCACAATGCAACGTATCTTAAAGTGCAAGTTATAGTGTAATATATAACTCCTTGGATTTCTTATACCATACAAAACTAACCACACATCTCCATCACATGTGCATCATATTATAACAGAATAAGAGTTGGAAGGGACCTTGGAGGTCTTCTAGTCTTGACCTCTGCTCTGGGCAGGAAACCCTAGATTATTTCAGAGAAATGGACGTCCAATCTCTTCTTAAAAACCTCCAATGTTGGAGCACGTACGACTTCTGCAGGCAAGTTATTCCACTGATTAATTATTCTAACTGTCAGGAAATTTCTCCTTAGTTCTTAGTTCTCCTTGGATGGTTTCCATCCGTTGCTTCTTGTCTTGCCTTCAGGCGCTTTGGAGAATAGCTTGACTCCCTCTTCTTTGGGGCAGCCCCTGACACTGCTGTCATCTTACCCCCTAGCCCAGTGATGGCGAACCTTTTAGAGACCGAGTGCCCAAACTGCAACCCAAAACCCACTTATGCATCGTCGAGTGCCGGGTAGGCGTGGCCCATTGGGTGGGCGTGGCTGTGGTAGTAACGGCAGACTGGTTGGGACTAAAAAGTTTAATCAATCAATTCCAACTTTGCAAGATCTTTTTTTTTCCCGCAAGAAGTTGAAATTGACTGATTGATTGAACCTTTTTTTTTTGTACACGGTGGCGGAGGCCTAAAGTGAAAAGGTTTTATAAAACCCAGCTGAAGGCCTAGGACTGGGGCAACAGCGCACATGCCCACAGAGAGGGCTCTGTGTGCCGCCTCTGGCACCTGTGCCTTAGGTTCGCCACCACTGACATAGGGGATCCCTTTCCAGTGCTTGCTGGGGGTGACTGGCAGTTAGATCTCTGGATTTTGTCCTATACCGGAGATTTAACTTGGGACATCCAAACGAAAAGCGTGTGTAGCCGTCCTCCACAGATGGTGCTGTGGATGACATTTGATGGCTCCTGCTTCAGTGGGAACATATCTCCACACCATTCAGCTTGATTTATGAAGCCAAAAATGAGATGTCCAAGGGTAAAGAAAGAAAGAGGAGCATAAGAGTCAACTGTAATTTCTCACTTGGCAGAGCAATTTATAGTTGATCTTCAAACCTTCAAAATGTCC
>NW_015397634.1:4487-7306 GCF_001527695.2 Protobothrops mucrosquamatus
CTGAGACACAGCTGGGCTGGGAGCCTGAGTTGGACAGTGATGAGGAACAGTTGGTACAAATACAGGATGCATGAAAGCACAGGCAAGAGAAGCAAGTAGGACATAGGAATGCAATGGGGTGGCTCCAAAGGCAAAGGAGAAGGCATTAGGAAGCCACGCCTTGGCTGAATTATAAAAGGGAAGGTGTGGGAGATGCTTAACCATTTGTGTTAAGGAATCGAGTTTCTGTGGACTGTGTTTGTTTCCCTTGGACATTGACTCAGGTCTGTGAGAATAAAAGGGGTTGGTTTTTTCTTGCGGTTCCTGCCTGTTTCTTGGAAGAGGGGTTTATCCTTGTGAGCATAACAAGAACTCACGTAGGCTGGGACAGAACAACGGGATAGTATACATGAAAAACTGTTAAAAGTCTCAGAACCCAGTGGCTCAAGAATGTGTGCTCCTGATATTGTGCATTGTTCCCATGCTTTCTTCCTACAATGATTGTGAAGTTATTAGTGGCTCTTCTTCTGTAGCCAGCATTTAGTAATGTGAATGCTGGGAACTCATGATAGGATAGTATGGTAGGAGATGAAATCACCTACTTTTCAAGTCACTTTCCAACAGACCCTGTTGGAAGTGACAGCCAACAGTGACTGGTGGTTGCTGTCTAAAGTATGGAGGCAGGTTTAGCCATACATTCTTTAATGTATGGCCTTCTGTATGTCATTATTCTCATAACCCATCACAAATAGAGACTCCATATCATTTCCCAACACACACCTTCAGTGGAGATGGATTTTCTATTGTCTATTGTCAGTCACATGATGGAGTATCACATGATGTTGGGACATGTGCAGACTTCTACAGCTTTGTTGTTGTTGTTAGTTGCGAAGTCATGTTCGACCCATCGTGACCCCATGGACAACGTTCCTCCAGGCCTTCCTGTCCCCTACCATCACTCTGGAGTCCATTTAAGCTCATGCCTGCTGCTTCAGTGACTCCATCCAGCCACCTCCTTCTCTGTCGTCCCCTTCTTCTATTGTCCTCAATCTTTCCCAGCATTAGGCTCTTCTCCAGTGAGTCCTTCCTTCTCATTAGGTGGCCAAAGTATTTGAGTTTCAACTTCAGGATCTGGCCTTGTAAAGAGCAGTCAGGGTTGATCTCCTCTAGGACTGACCGGTTTGATCGCCTTGCAGTCCAGGGGACTCGCCGGAGTCTTCTCCAGCACCATAGTTCAAAGGCCTCCATTCTTTGGCGCTCAGCCTTTCTTAGGGTCCAACTTTCACAGCCATACATTGCAACGGGGAAAACCATGGCCTTGACTATACATGCTTTTGTTGGCAGGGTGATGTCTCTGCTTTTTAGTATGCTGTCTAGATTTGCCATAGCTTTCCTCCCCAGGAGAAAGCATCTTTTAATTTCTTGGCTGCCGTCCCCATCTGCGGTGATCTTGGAGCCCAGGAAGATAAAATCTGTCACTACCTCCATTTCTTCCCCATCCACAGCTTATGACCTACTAAGTTGAAAGTTCAACTCAGCAGGCATGGACTGCAATTGGCCAGGTCTTTGGCCATCCAACTTTGCCTTTCCTTGAGAAGCCCTGAGAAGCACCTACGTTCCCTTGATGAGCAGAAGTCATGCCACACCTGTACACACAGTCTGATAGGATATGGCTCAACTTTTCAGGGGCAAATGTATCTTTCCTGAAATGCTCTGGGTAGGATGGAATGATTTCTTGGGTGTTTCACTAGAGAAAAACCTCATAATCCAAACCGGTTTGGAAGACAAATCATCTTCCTTATATCCAATTCTGTCACAGCAAGATATTTTGAGAAAAGCTTTCTACCCAGCACTGCTACCTGATCTGTGAAATAAAAGAGGAATTCATCCTAGCAATCTGTCAATATGCTCTAAAATTCACTTTAAGAGATGAAAGGTGTCATATTTATACAGATGACTTTCTGATGTGGTGGAAGCAGCAACAAATACTTGGAGTTAAAAGAGAAAATCTCTGTGGTAAACAAGGGAGAAGGATAAGCCGGTTCAACTTTTCATTCTAACCTCATTACTGTCTGAATGCTGAGGTGAAAGGTTATTCATATTTCTTATTTGGAGTGCTGGTCTCCGCCTGCCTGCTTCTCTCCCAGTTCAGAAGTGCTCAAGTTTATTCAGAAAGGGATGGTTGCTGGTTGTGAAGGGGTAACTTCTTGCTAATTATTATGGTTTGTTGTTGTTAGTTGCAAAGTCATGTCCCATCCATCGCAACCCCATGGGCAGCGTTCCTCCAGGCCTTCCTGTCCTCTACCACCTTCTGGAGTCCATTGAAGCTCATGCCTACTGCTTCAGTGACTCCATCCAGCCACCTCATTCTCTGTCGTCCCCTTCTTCTATTGCCCTCCATCTTTCCCAGCATTAGGCTCTTCTCCAAGTAGGTCACTTGCAGCTCAGAATATTTGGGAATTTGGAGGATTGTTCTTTTGAGGTGCTCTTCCCTCAAACATCCACTGCTTGAATCTTTAAACAAAGAATGCTTGATGTCCTTTCCTCTCCCATGCCAGGAAACAGCTGTTTTGATTGATATTTGTTGAGGCTTAAGAGCAGTCAAGATCCAATGGGAATTTGGAGAATCTTTCAACCAAAATCTGAGCTGCTATCATCTGCAACAGAGCGGGAATCTGCCATTTTCAGTGTGACGTGGAAATGGAGATTATTTGAAGCAGCAGGCCAAAGAAGAACAAAAAGCCATCATCATCATCATGTCAAAAGGAGCAGAAATTCTAATTAGTTTGAGGACCAGGCTGGGATGGGGGTAGAGAAGCAGGTTGGCATGCTGACGCCAC
>NW_015397635.1:0-6031 GCF_001527695.2 Protobothrops mucrosquamatus
ACTGTGGTGATTCACTTAACAACCTGGAGAAGAAAAATTGTAAAATGATGAAGCAAAACTTAACCGCCTCACTTAGCAACAGAAATTTTGGGCTCAATTGTGGTCCTAAGTTGAGGACTACCTGTACATTACTGCTCTGTGTTTGCATTCATGAGTCAAATGTTCCCTTGAGGAACAGGAAGTCTCAAGGCCATTTTTTTTTGGGATCACTCAGATTGCTGGACCTTTTATATTATATTAAGAGAAATCTTCCTTTTCCATCTAGTTTCCATTTAACAAGTTAAACTGGAGACTGAGCGACTAAAATATATCTATTTGTACAATGCATGTGGAAGGTATTTTTCAATTCAGAATAGGGGCCTTGGATGTCTTCTGGTCGAACCCCCTGCTCAAACAGGAGACCCTCCCTGCAGCATTTCAAACAAGTGGCTGTCCAGTCGCTTCTTAATTTATTCTTATTTCTGGATAATAGCCTCATTTGTCAACTGACTTCCCATATTCTACAAACTTTCATTTGTCATTTCCTTTCCAGCTCATGGCTTGTAACTCCTCCTAGCTGACTTCCAACTTTGAAAAGAAAAATCCGCTTTCTGAAGTTTGAGATTTGTTTTTGTTTTTTTGCTTTTCAAGGGGTTTTTCAGCTGTCTCTGCAAAACAGTTTTCGATTCATATCCTCTCTGTGAATTCTGAGGCTGCTCTTTTGCCTTTCAAGGCATTTTTGGGCTGCCCTTATAAAATATGTTTCAATCTCAGAGAGGTCTGCAGTGATATAAGTGGCGTTTCTCAAAGCTCGGCACGTTTAAGATGGGTGGACTTTTAACTCCTAGAATTCCCCAGCCAGCTGGGAGTTAAAAGTCCACCCACCTTAAACTTGCCAAGGTTGAGAAACACTGATTTAATGCTTTTATTCAAGTTTGGTCAATGAGGATATAAAGTAAGCTGAATAAAAGCAATCTGAGTGGCTTATCTGCATATGGATGCTTTATTGGATGTGTACCCTGAAGCTCTCCTCCATACCAAAATGGGTTTCTGGCTAAAGACCACAGCTGGGTCAAAATTGCTAGAAAAAGTCCTTAATTTTCTGCAATATGCATTTAGTATTTAATTTTCTGAAATATACATTTGCTACTAAATTGGACCGTTCTGCTGACAAAAGCACAGAAGGCAGCTCAGAACAACAATCAAGAAAAATAAATACAATAACGCCAGCGAAGTCAGTTTATTTAAAACCAAGAAGAAATTAAAAGTTTGGGGAAGCAGAGGTCTTATCCCCACCCCTGCGTCTGCCTGGAACCTAATCCATCGGCACCCTCTGCACATGCTCAGAAGCACCTTTGTTTTAAAGATTGCCAGAGGCGGCAGGCCTACTTACCGGGCTGCTACAAGGCTCAACGTTCCCTGGGAAAATTGACTAATGGCCATCCACGACCCGAAGCTTGTTTCCTGTTTCACTTTCGAACCAAACAGCAGCACCGGAGCCTTTGTCGATCGACTACGGTGACGCAAAGGCGCATGGGAAATAAAGTCCCTAGGCCCGTTAAGCCAGCTTTCCTTCTCTGTGCCTTCTTGCTTTGAAAACCACAACTCCCGGCATGCCTTCTTCCTCTTTATAGTTCTGGCGAGGAGCTACGCTCAGTCTCGCGATTCAGTGCAAGCAGGGGTTATAAGCATTTGCCCTCGTTGAGAACTACGAATCCCATCAGGCCTCGGGGCCAAGTTCTTTCAATCTCCGGCTATTGAGAGACCCAAGTACTGTATGTAGGCCAGGGATCTTCAAAGTTGGCAACTTTTAAGACTTGTGAAAATAATAATAACAACAACAACAACCACAACAATAATAATAATAATAATAGAGAGGGAAGATGCGGGGGGGGGATTGCCGACCACCCCCCAAAAACATATTACTTAATAGTTTTCTTCTTCTTTTTAACGAAGTACACCATATTTGTATTGTGTTATATATTTTTTATTTGAAAATAAAATTTGTAAAAAATAATAATCATAATCATAATCATAATAATAAACTGCTTCCATCCTGCAATGATATCTGTAATACCATCAAACATCCGCATCTGCCTATCCCAGGTCCTTGGTAAGGACTTGATAGGTAGACAAAAATGCCAAATCCAGACTAAACATCTGGCTGACTGTGTGATGATCCATAATTAATAATAATAATAATGATGATGATGATGATGGGAGGGACCTTGGAGGTCATCTAGTCCAACCCCCTGCTCAGGCAGGAAACCCTATACCAGGGGGTAGGCAACCTTGGCTCTTTTATAACTCATGGACTTCAACTCCCAGAATTCCTGAGCCAGCATAGCTCAGCTTGGAAAGGTCTCCCTTTCCTCTCAACATGGCTGGCTCAGGAATTCTGGGAGTTGAAGTCCACGAGTCATAAAAGAGCCAAGGTTGCCTACCCCTGCCCTATACTATTTCAGACAAATGGCTGTCCAGTCTCTTCTTAAAAACTTCCAGGGTTGGAGCATTCACAGCTTCTGGAGGCAGGTTGTTCCACTGATTAATTGTTCTTACTGTCAGGAAGTTTCTCCTTAGTTCTAGGTTGCTTCTCTCCTTGATTAGTTTCCATCTGTTGCTTCTTGTCCTGCCTTCAGGCGCTTTGGAGAATAGCTTGACTCCCTCTTCTTTGGGGCAGCCCCTGAGATATTGGAAGACTGCTATCATGTCCCCCCTCGTCCTTCTCTCCATTAAACTAGACACATCCAATTCCAGCAACCGTTCCTTATAGGTTTTAGCCTCCAGTCCCCTGATCATCTTTGTTGCTTCAACTCCCAGAATTCCTCAGCCAGTCCACAAGTCTTAAAGTTGCCCAAGTTTGAAGACCCCTGAGCTATACTGTATTCACCAACGTGGTCCACTTAGTTCCTGAATTACAGTAACCCATTTTCTGAGTTACAGGTGGTCCTTGACTTACAACAGTTCATTTAGTGACCATTCCAAGTTACAGCAGCACTAAAAAAAAGGGGACTTATGACCATTTTTCACACTTAACAACTGTTGCAGCATCCCCATGGTCACATGATCCAAATTCGGACGCTTGGCAAGTAACTCATATCTGTAACGGTTGCAGTGTCCAGGGGTCATGCGATGACCTTTTGTGACCTTGACAACCAAAGTCAATGGGGAATTCAGATTCACTTCACAGCCGTATTGCTAACTTAACAACTGCAGTGATTCACTTCACAACCTTGGCAAGAAAGGTTGTAAAATGGGGCAAAACTCACTTAGCAACTGTCTCACTTAGCAACAGAAATGTTGGGTTCAATTATGGTCTTAAGTTGAGGACGACCTGTGAAAGTTATAAAAGTTATAAAATGATGAAAATAATAAAAATATAAGGGGTAAAATATATAAGTTGTAAAATACTGTACCCTGAAAGTACACCACACTGAACAGTAGCATGACCTAACAGGCTGAATTCACATAACCTGCTAAGCATGTAGTACACTTAACAATCACATAAAACTAAAATCTGTGTGATTCTTTGCAATCCTCAAACCACAAAGATCCTCAAGGAAATAACAGCTCCATGTCAGAGGTCGGGAGACTCTTCCGTGTAGTTCAGCCCGATGTTGCTGCTAAGACCCCATTAAAGAACAGCACAATGGGGGCGACATGATAGCAGTGTTCCAATATCTCAGGGGCTGCCACAAAGAAGAGGGAGTCAAGCTATTCTCCAAAGCCCCTGAAGGCAGGACGAGAAGCAACCTGGAACTAAGGAGAAATTTCTGATAGTGATGAGGTGACCAACTTTTTTACAATGGAGAAGGAGGACACAAATAAATTGAAGAAAAAAAATATGAATAAATAAAATTAATTATTAAAACTAAAACAATAACATAAGCGAATAAACTTGTAAATAAAATTATACATATTTGGAAATTATTAAATAATGAATTAATAAAACGTGAATTATTGTGCTCACCTGTGTATGATTGAATATTCACTGAGAAAGAAGTGAGTCTAATGTGTGTGTGTGTGCCGTGTCATGTTTCACTAAGAAGTAAACAAAGCCACTTGCGTGCAACGCACTCTTGCGCACGGCGCACTCTCTCAAAACAATTCTCCTGTGCGGAGCGCATGCGTCTCAGAATCGCGTCTCGCCGCACTGTACCAAGCCTTGACGAATCGTCATGTCAAATACAAATACGTCACATCACACGCAACGGATCGGATCGGCCTCGATCGAATACGGAGATTTACAGATTAGTCTTCAAATATCGAAAAGGAGGACATGTAGGAGGACACTTTTCGAGAGAGGACAGAACTTACAAAAGAAGGACTGTCCTCCCTAAAGGAGGACGATTGGTCACCTTAATAGTGAGGACAATTAATCAGTGGAACGACTTGCGTCCAGAAGTTGTGGATGCTCCAACATTGGAAATTTCTGGACACTTAGAAAAATTAATCAATGCAATTGTTTGCCTCCAAAAATTATGGGTGCTCCATCACTGGAGGCTTTTAAGAAGAGACTGGACAGCCATTTGTCTGAAATGGTATAAGGTTTTGTGCCTGAGCAGGGGGTTGGACTAGAAGACCTCCAAGGTCCCTTCCAGCTATTATTCTGTTAAGCATTGCCACTTGCAGGTGTTTCACTCAAGGGACTAGTCCAGGATCAAAATCTGATAGCTTACTGAGGCATTCTCATGTTTGCAATTTAGAGGAGATCTGATCCATATAATAATCCATCAGGTCTTAGCTGAAACTCGCCATGTAGAGTTTGGACTGGAATAAACTTTGAAAGGACCAGGTGGGTATGGTCACATTTATGAAAGCATAGGTTCTCCTGCTTGAGCAGGGGGCTGGACTAGAAGACCTCCAAGGTCCCTTCCAGCTCTATTCTATCCTCAACACGACTGAAATGAAGTTGTCTCATTCGAAGTCTTGTAAGTGGAAGGGGCAGAATTTAATTTCCGTGTGCACACTGAGCATGGCCTTTGTTACTAGGCTGACTTTTCTTTCAACGCCGACATCTGCCTTTCCACATAAACCAGCTTGTCAATTTCAACAGAGAGATTATGATGTGCATCGGACCACTTCAAGAAATCTCTGCTTTTCATTATTGCAATGGTTTTAACCTTGTTTCTGAACGACGGAGTGGGAAAAGAGCTCTCTGCTCAAAGAACACTTACGTATCCGTCGAACCTTAACGTAGAACTGTTTTTCCTTAATATAAATACTTAATATAATATCAGTGGACCGGCTTGACTTCAGAGGTTGTGGGTGCTCCATCACTGGAGGTTTTTAAGAAGAGACCGGACAGCCATTTGTCTGAAATGGCTTAGGGTCTCCTGCTTGAGCAGAGGGTTGGACTAGATGACCTCTGGGGTCTTTTCTGTTATTCTGTTCTCGTTACTCTGTTATTTTCTATGATCATGTGTATCCATCCCATAAAGCCCAAAGAAAGTACAGAATGGTATAGGACAGGGGTCTTCAAACTTGGCCACTTTAAGACTTGTGGACTTCAACTCCCAGAATTCCTCAGCCAGCCCTCAGGGTTGGCTGAGGAATTCTGGGAGTTGAAGTCCACAAGTCTTAAAGTGGCCAAGTTTGAAGATCCCTGGTATAGGAGGCTGGGCAGGGGTTTGGACTAGAAGACCTCCAAGGTCCCTTCCCATCCTAATACAGGTAGTCCTCGATTTACGACAATTCATTTAGTGACCATCCAAAGCTACAACAGCCCTGAAAAAAGGGACTTATGACCGTTTTTTACACTTGGATGACCGTGGCAGCCATCCCCGCGGTCACGTGATTTACAATTGGATGCTTGACAACTGGTTCATATTTATGACCGTCGCAGTTTCCCGGGGTCACGCGATCCCCTTCTGTGACCTTTTCGCAAGCAAATTCAGAATCTGGGGAGCCAGATTCACTTAGCAACCGGGTTACCAATTTAACAACCGCCGCAATTCCCTTCACAAAGGTGGCAAGAAAAGTTGTAAAAGGGGTCAAGATTCCCTTAACGAATTTCTCACTTGGCAACATACATTCTGGGCTCAATTGTGGT
>NW_015397635.1:6258-7305 GCF_001527695.2 Protobothrops mucrosquamatus
CTGGGCAGGATTGGGGGAGATCCAGGGGGTCTCTGGTGGGTGGGGCGGTGGGCAGGAGGCTCGTCCTGCAGGTGAGGCAGGGGGTAGGGCTTGAGTGCCATTGCTGTGGGGCAAGGTGAGGCAGTGGCCTAATGGACCTGCGCGAGATGGCGGTGGCAGGTGTGCCCACAGAGAGGGCTCTGAGTGCCGCCTCTGGCACACGTGCCATAGGTTCGCCATCACTGGTCCAGAGTCTAAAATCATTGCTCAGGTACAGCATGGAAATATCAGCAGGTCTAAACAGCCCCAATTCGGAACAAATTTACAATTGGCCCTCCTGTAACTAAACTGCCCATCTAGAGCAGCGGTTCTCAACCTATGGGTCGCGACCCCATTTGGGGTCGATCGACCATTTCACGGGGGTCGCCAAGCAAGGCTGTCCGCCATTTTTTTTCCCCTTTTCCGGCGGGTGCCTTACCTCCCTTGGGCTGGGCCAGCTGGTGGTCAGCCTGCTCCGTCTCTGCCGCTTGCCAGCTACGCCTCGGCCGGCGCAGGGGGCAGAACCACGCATGCACGGCGCTCCCGGGCAGGGAAAGTCCTCGACTTACGACCGGTTGGGTAGTCCTCGACTTACGACCGGTTTAGTCCTCGACTTACGACTGGTTTAGTCCTCGACTTACGACCGGTTGGGGTCGCGGCATTAAAAAGGTTGAGAACCACTGATCTAGAGTCACTCCTGATTTGTGACCTACTAGGCTGGAAAGAGGAAACAGGGCTGCACTCTCCAATGGATTTTTTTCACTTTTTTTTTTTTATTCCGTCACACAGTTTTGAAGTCCACTTTGAAACAGTCAAGCGGAAAGTGCTTTTAATAGTAAAGACATCAAGAGCAGCCCTCCCTCCCTCCCTCCCTCCCCCCTCCCCACCCCAGTTACACACACACATACATACACACACACGCACAAATCCAAGGCACTAATCTCCACCAAGCTCAGTTAAGATGGGAGCGAGTTTGGAATTTCTCAGCCAAGCTAATTTGGATTCGATCGCCAGCTTGGGAAAGGATTA
>NW_015397636.1:0-7305 GCF_001527695.2 Protobothrops mucrosquamatus
CCAGGACCATCTCTGCCAGGTAGAAGCAGGCCATGTCTTCAGGCAGACGGTCCTCAAACTTGCTCAGCAAGGTGAGTAGGTCTCCTCCGGCGTAATAATCCATCACCAGATACTGGCAAAAGAATCACCAACCTCTAGCATCCCTTCCCAACCTGTGTTCTGCAAGTGTGGACTTCAACTCCCAGAATCCCCCGGTCAGCGAGGTGCTTGCTGAGAATTCTGGGAGCTGAAGTTCACACCTTCCCTTAGATTGGGGAAGGTGAGGTGAACACAGAAGCCTGCGTGGCCCATTAACTGAATGAACTGAAGCCGTTTCCTCCCTGACTTTCAGATAATGGCGGCTTCCGAGGACGTTTTGCTCCAAAATCTCACCTAGTGGAGAGACTGCAAAGCCCAGCATCCTCAGCCTGCACTGCCAACAGAATTGTGGGATAATATTTGTACATGGGTCAGAATGTAGAATAGTGTTCTCAATCTGGGAAGCTTTAAGACAGGTGGACTTCAATTCCCAGAATTGTGCTGGCTGGGGAATTCTGGGAATTGAAGTCCCCCCACCTTCCCTCTCCTGTCTTAAAGTTGCCCGGATTGAAAAAACACTGGTGAGGAAAATCAGCCTTTGCCAATCCCTTATTTTCACCTTAGGTTCACCTGGTTACCTCAGGCTGCATTTAGAACCTGAAGCTAGTGGCCTTTTCAGGTTTCTAGTCCATTGTGAAGAAAGATGCTACAAATCAAACTGCTGAGCCATTCAATTGTTACTAGATTTACTGACTCTATGTTCTTCCAAAGACAGACCACATTTTGGGGAGCAGGACATCAAGAGACTCCTTTTTTTAGAGTTGAATGCTAGAATTGGGCAGTTATAATCAGTGGGCAGAGAGGTGACAGGTGAATTTTCTGAAATTTTCCAGAGAAATGACAATTTTTCCAGCTCTTTTAGCAGCAACACCACAAATGCTCCTGATTGGAAGGGTTGGGCTTGAGAGAGGATGTACCATGGAAGAAAAGACATTCACCCTCACATGCACAACACCCTCGTTCACATGTAACCACATAGCTAAATCTCTATGCTTGCAAGATACAAGCAATTGGCTGAATGCACATTTTTTCCTTTTTTTTAATTCAAAAGATTAAAATTCAAAATCCAAAATAAAAAAAACATTGAACAAAGACGAAACAAAACTAGACAAGAACATTAAAAAAAATGTGTATTGAAAAGAACAAAAATCAAAAACCCTTATTATCCCTCTTAGTTGAACATTAACAAATCTGTTGCAACAATCATAGCTTCCATCGCTTTGAAAGGAGGTCCAAAATTTTACCAGCTTCTACATCGATTGGCACCTGACATTCTTGATTCACACCACACACAAAACTTGTAACTTGGAACCCAGGCTAGGTTTAATGCGTCATGTGAATGGAGGAAATCAGGTTTGCAAAGCAAACACCCAATTCAGAGGCCAAAATGAGGCCAAAAGCCATTGCACAAAGCACCTTTCTCTGATCACTTTGTCCCCATTCTCCACCCCAGAGAAGAAAACCACCAATGCCAGTTCCCAACAGATCGACATCCGAGAGGAAACCCAGTTCAAAATTTCCTGCCCCATAGGATTCGAAAACGTGTCCCGTCTTACCAGGTAGTGCTCGTCCTGGAAGGCGTAATGCAACGTGGTAATCCACTGCCGATCTCCGTGCACGAGGACATCTCGTTCCTCTCGGAAACAAGCCGTCTGAAAGGAGACAGGTACAAAACGTGGCACTGGGTGCAAATCTCTGCTTACACCTTACCCCTCTGCTATCCAGGTGCAGACAAAGTGTACAGGTAGTCCTTAACTTACGACCACATTTGGGACTGGAATTTTGACTGCAAGTCAGTGTGGTCGTAAGTCAAGGATGATTTGTCATGATGCGGTCGTTAGGTGGAACAGTCAAGTGGGACATCACGTGAATGTGACTTGCAACCTTCCCTGTCAGCTTCCCCATTGACTTTGCTGATCGGAAACTGGCTGGGACAGTCACAAGCACTATAAAATATAAAATGTTAATATGAAAGCAATTGATGAATAACCTTAATAAACTAATAAAATCACCTTAATAAATTTGAATTATGAAAATAATTCTTTGGATCCTTGGTTAGTATTTGAATTATTAAGTTTTCACCAGTCTTCGATTGTGAATCTAACTGTTTGTTACCCACAATAATCATTTAAATTTATATGCTGACTCTCGATAACTCTGCATGGCTCACAACAAAGAAAGAAATTACAATAATTTAATTTTAATTCGAAGAAGAGCTGGGTCTTGGTTGACGTCCCCTTTTCCCCGTCTTCCTACAACCAACCAGCCCACCGGATGGCTGAGAAAGTTTCTGGGTTTATGAAACGAAGGAATCAATGAAAATTAGAGGGCAGCCGGGGATCCAAAAAACGGCCAGATTCCATATCTGTCATTTTCTTGACAATGGCAGAAAAATGCTTTCCTACTGCCTTTCTCCAGCTGCTTTTCCGGGCTAGCTTAGTGATCTCCTAGTGGTCTCCCATCTGAGGTCTAACCCTAACGTTGAAATCACTTTTTTTGACTTTGGCAGATGGGATTTCATGGCAAGGGAATCAGCACCTCAGCTCTTTTCAGCATTTCCCATTTATGCAGGATCTTCATGGCGTAAATTTTCTCCGTCTGCCTCATCCGCACGACGGCCACCTGGGGGGAGAGAGCAGGACAGAGATGGGGGGGCAGAATAAGAATGCAGAATCATAGAATAACTGAGCTAGAGGGGACCTTGGAGGTCATCTACTCCAATCCTGTGTTGGAGACTGTATACCATTCTGGATAATTATTTTTTTTAAAGACCTCAAGTGTTGGAGTGCCCGCAACTTCTGGTGGCCAGTTGTTCCACCGATTAATTGTTCTCACTGTCAGGAAGTTTCTTCTTAGTTCCAGATTGTTTCTCTCCTTGATTAGCTTGAATCCTCAAATATTAGAAGAAGGCTATCATGTCACTCTTTCATTAGACTAGACAGACCCAATTCCTGCAACTGTTCTTCATGTGTTTTATCCTCCAGTTCTCATCTTTGTTGCTCTTCTCTGTACTCTTTACAGAGTCTCAACATCTTTTTTTTCTATTAGGGTCATCAGAATTGGACACAATATTCCAAGTGTGGTCTGAGCAGTGCAGTATAAAATGGTGCTAGCATTTCATATGACCTTGATCCAATTAACAATTAACTAGTAAACAATTAATCAGTGGGAAGGCTTGCTTTCAGAAGTTGTGGGTGCTCCATCACTGGAGGTTTTCAAGAAGAGACTGGACAGCCATTTGTCCAAAATAGTACAAGGTCTCCTGCTTGAGCAGAGGGTTGGATTAGAAGACCTCCAAGGTCCCTTCCAAACTCTGTTCTTCTGTTACTATCCCTTTGCTGATGCAACCTAGGACTTTGTTTCGGTGGAACCAGATTCTGCCCCTGTACAAATACCCCAGCCACCAATAGTGGGAAGATATAGTCTAATGAAGAGAAGGACAAAGGGCAACATGATAGCAGTGTTCCAATATCTCAGGGGCTGCCACAAAGAAGAGGGGGTCAAGCTATTCTCCAAAGCACCCGAAGGCAGGACAAGAAGCAATGGATGGAAACTCATTAAGGAGAGAAGCAACCTGGAACTAAGAAGAAATTTCCTGACAATGAGAACAAGTAATCAGTGAAATGACTTATCCTGAATAGAATAGAATAGAATAGAATAGAATAGAATAGAATAGAAGCTGGAAGGGACCTTGGAGGTCTTCTAGTCCAGCCCCCTGCTCAGGCAGGAGGACCTATATCATCTCAGACAAGTGACTGTCTAGCCCAGTGGTTCTCAACCTTTTTAATGCCGCGACCCCAACCGGTCGTAAGTCGAGGACTAAACCAGTCGTAAGTCGAGGACTAAACCGGTCGTAAGTCGAGGACTAAACCGGTCGTAAGTCGAGGACTACCCAACCGGTCATAAGTCGAGGACTTTCCCTGCCCGGGAGCGCCGCGCATGCGTGGTTCCGCCCCCTGCGCCGGCTGAGGCGTAGCTGGCAAGCGGCAGAGACGGAGCAGGCCGACCACCAGCTGGCCCAGCCCAAGGGAGGTAAGGCACCCGCCGGAAAAGGGGGAAAAAAATGGCGGACAAAAAAATGGTGGACAAAAAAAATGGCCGACAGCCTTGCTTGGCGACCCCCATGAAATGGTCGATCGACCCCAAATGGGGTCCCGACCCACAGGTTGAGAACCACTGGTCTAGCCCCCAACCTTTTGAGCACCAAAGACCGGTTCTGTGGATGGAGGTTTTTCCGTGGACCAGAGGGTGTGTGGTTCCGTGTGCTGTCTGTATCCACTGAATGGGGCTTCACTTGTTTGTGCCACTCAGTTGCTGGTATGCCATGGCCAGGTGCCGGTCCATGGACCAGGGGTTGGGGATCCCTGGTCTAGCCTCTTCTTAAAAATCTCCAGTGATGGAGGCTCATGAAGTTGAGACTGCTCCATCATTGGAGGTTTTGAGAAGAGACTGGACAGCCATTTGTCCAAAATAGTACAAGGTCTCCTGCTTGAGCAGAGGGTTGGACTAGAAGACCTCCAAGGTCCCCTCCAACGCTGTACTTCTGTTTTTCTGATACTATCCCTCTGTTCACGCAACCTAGGACTTTGCTTCGGTGGACCCAGATTCTGCCCCTCTGCAAATACCCCAGCCACCAATAGTGGGAAGATCTTGGTCAGTGTTTCTGCTTAGGACATTGCATGAACCCAGCCAGATCTAGTGCACAGTGCAAGGCCAGAAAAAGGAGTACAGGTAAGTCCTCAACATATAACCACAATTGAGACTGGTATTTCTGTTGCTAAGCACGATGGTTAAGTGAATCAGGCCCGCTATTATGATTATGATTATTATTATTTTGCCATGGTTGATAAGCGAATCATTGCAATTGTTAAGTAAATCCAGCTTCCGCCCATCACGTTGCGTGTCGGAAGCTGGCTGGGAAAGCCGTAAATGATGATCAAATGAATCCAGGATAAGGCAAATGTCATAAATCGTAGGCCAGTCGCCAAGTGCCCCAATTTGGATCATGTGATCATGGAGGACGCTGTGACAGTCATAAGTGTGAGGATCATTATTAAGTCACTTTTTGCAGTCCCGTAACAACGTTGAATGTAAAGCAAGTCAGGCCATAGTGTGAATGCAAGCATCTCTTGACATGGCTTGGGGGTACCCCAAAGTGCCTCCAGAATGAGCTATGGCTTTAAATCCCCCACTTCCGGGACTCACCTCACCAAAGGCTCCTCTCCCGATCACCTTCAGGATCTCAAAGTCCTCACGACGCAAACTCAGCTGTTTCGCACGGGCAACCAACGGGGAGGCTTGAGAGAGAAGAAATTAAAAAAAACCAAAAACTTGTTTTACGGAGTCGTTCGCCACAATGGCACCAGCTGAAAACCTGCTGAACCGGATGCATTCAAGATCCAGCCATTCTGCGTGTCAAGCTTGATTCATTTTAAACTTGGTTAGTTTTTTCTGTAGCCCGTTTGGTGCTTGGGTGACTCAGGCGCCCCCAAAAGAGAGTTAATTCTTGTGCTCACATAAGGAACTTGCCAGGCCCAGCTAAAAAACTTCTAAGTTTGTTCTAATTTTTACATCGGTTTTTAAAGTTTGCCTGCTTCACATAATAAAGTTATCCTGGCTATTGGTTGCTCCGGCTTCACACAAATGCAAGACCCAGTTCTTCAGACTAACCAAGCCCTGGTTTTCTTGGCAGCAACATGGAACGGATTTGCCCGTTGCTTTCTTCTGGGAAGGGCTGTTTTTGCTTTGTGGAATACACAGCCTAGCTCATATCCAGGTGATCGCCTGGTGGCCTCCGCTCCAAATCCCTTTCAATCCTTAGCTACATTTGGTTTGGCTACTCTAAAGAAAAGAAAAAAGAGGGGCGACATGATAGCAGTGTTCCAGTATTTGAGGGGCTCCCACACAGAAGAGGGGGTCAACTTACTTTCTAAAGGACTAGAAGACAAGACAAGAAACAATGGTTGGAAACTGACCAAAGAGAGAAGCAACCTGGAATTAAGGAGAAACTTCCTGACAGGGAGGACAATTAACCAATGGAACAGAAGTTGCCTTCAGAAATCGTGGGCGCTCCATCACTGGATATTTTAAAGAAGAGACTAAAGAGTCACTTGTCTGAAATGGTATAGTCCTCCTTGAGCAGGGGGCTGGACTAGAAGACCTCCAAGGTCCCTTCCAGCTCTATTCTTTTTTTTTTTAAATTACATATCAGATTCCTTTCTGAATCGTTTTTCTAGCCATTGATAAAAATTATTCTATGTTCTAAACTAAAGTAAACTGAACTTTCTTTCTCTTTAATCTCTAAAGTCAATCTATCAATTTCTGCACACTCTAGAAATTTTTTAATTAATACTTCTTCAGTTGGTAAGTTTTCATTTTTCCAATATTGGGCAAATACAATTCCTGCTGCTGTTAATACATGTAATATTAGATATCCGCTCTCCTCGTAGTTAGCTCCTATTATTCCTAACAGAAACAATTCTGGTTTAAAGTCTATTTGTTTTTTGGTCCCTTCTATTCTATTCTATTCTATTCTATTCTATTCTATTCTATTCTATTCTATTCTATTCTATTCTATTCTCCAATATTTATTCTATTCTATTCTATTCTATTCTATTCTATTCTATTCTATTCTATTCCATTCCATTCCATTCCATTCCATTCCATATCTAAGCTAGTCTAGTTTAATGAAGAAAAGGACGAGGGGGGACATGATAACAGTGTTCCAATATCTCAGGGGCTGCCACAAAGAAGAGGGAGTCAAGCTATTCTCCAAGGCGCCTGAAAGCAGGATAAAAAGCAACGGATGGAAACTAATCAAGGAGAGAAGCAACTTAGAACTAAGGAGAAACTTCCTGACAGTTAGAACAATTAACCAATGGAACAACCTGCCTCCAGAAGCGGTGAATGCTCCAACACTGGAAGTTTTTAAGAAGAAACTGGACAGCCATTTGTCCGAAATGGTATAGGGTTTCCTGCCTGAGCAGGGGGTTGGACTAGATGACCTCCAAGGTCCCTTCCAACTTTACTATTATTATTATTATTATTATTATTATTATTATTATTATTATTATTATTATTATTATCATTAAGCTGCCCTGGCAGCTTTAAAATGTGAAGTCCATATATTAATCTTAAAGCATGTTAGCTGGGGAATTCTGGGAGTTGAAGTCCACAGATCTCAGAGCATGCTGGCTGGGGAATTCTGGGAATTGAAGTCCATATATT
>NW_015397637.1:0-2315 GCF_001527695.2 Protobothrops mucrosquamatus
AACATAGTTACAATTCAACAGGTTGCCTGATTTTCCATTGTTCCATGAGGGCTTTTGTGGAATGTAATACATATATTTAACAATCAGACAGCACAACAGTGATAAGAAAAATAAAATAAACTGATGATCTTGAGAAAGGTTTAAACTTGTGACTATCATCTTCTTCCTGTTATTTTCCCAGTTTAATTTCATATCTCACTCTGGATGAATGGACACCGCAGATAAATACATTGCATCTGAAAAAAGTGATATACTTCTTATTTTGCTCCGAAGCAGAATAGCTGCAAATAAATAGAACAAAATTTCAGAAGCATCCAGAATTCTAAAGGCCCCAACAGTCTGTTCTTCTCCACTCCAATAAATAGAGTAAGTCAGCAAAAGGCAGACATCCATGTTCTGTGTCAGTAAAAGATAGATCTTAGTCAAACTCTAAAGCAGGGGTAGTCAACCTTGGCTCTTTTATGACTCGTGGACTTCAACTTCCAGAATTCCTGAGCCAGCTGTGCTGGCTCAGGAACTCTGGGAGTTGAAGTCCACGAGTCATAAAAGAGCCAAGGTTGACTACTCCTGCTCTAAAGGGACCTTCTTTACACTGGAGCTTTGACAGCTGTAGCCCTATGAAACGGAGCAGTGAAGTAAAGTAGCATCACTTTCTGCACATCAGGGCAACTGCCTTGTTTTACTCAGTATACTTACAGGGGTTTCTGTTTCAAGCCTTTGTCATTGAGTCAAAGTGGCTGGTTGAATCAAACCTCTTCCATTTTGATGTTTCAGTTTTAAGCATTTTGTTGAGGCAGAGCAATCTGTCTCTGTGTCACCTTACAAAAGGAGCAGATTCCGGTAAAAAAGAATCTCTCTTTTTCTCTTCTTGCTTCTGACCCACACAGAAACAACAATCAGTTATGGCTGGAGTGGCAAATAAGCAGCAAATAAATAAAAGCAACCGTATGGACTTTTTCGGAAAGTCAGTTTCTTGGAAATGTTGTAAAAAGATTTATTTCACTGTATTTTATACCTTCTCTCTCGCAATATGCTTTCAATCACAAATCATTCTTGCATCATTGGTGGATTAAAAGAATTGAAGTTGATTTAGGCTGAGTCAATGTATAGTCCATCTTGTCCAAGACTGACTTATTTGGCTGACAAGCAAATGATGGTTAGTTCTTACAGTGAGACCCTTCCCAATCTTCCAGTCTTGTAATAGAAAAAGCAGAGAATTTTTAGCCATGCATCTGAAGCAACAGCTGACATCTGAACCCAGAATCCCCTAGGTCTGATCCAAGGAAGCAAATGCTAATTCCAACCTTGATGTGGCTACAGTTCTGCATGGTTGAATCCTGTTCATGTTTGTTGATATGAACATTCAACATATGGACTTAGGCCTAGATCAGGGGTAGGCAACCTTGGCTCTTTTATGACTCGTGGACTTCAACTGTTGAAGTCCACGAGTCATAAAAGAGCCAAGGTTGCCTACCCCTGGCCTAGATAATCTCCACTCATCAATGCTCCACTCACTGATGTAACAGCAGAAAGAATTCTCTGTCATCTGTATGATTTGAGAGTCCCTAGATCTGAGAAGAGGTAATATTCATCCATGGTCAGTGAAGTCATCTCTAAATTGATCATGACTGTTAGTGACTTCAATGGATATGCTAAATACTATTCTTGGCAACAATATGGACATGGTTTGCCAGTACCTTATGATTATAGCTGGTGTGTGTTGTACTTCTAATACTAGTCTTTATTCTTGGTATTCCCTGATGGTCTTTTATCCATGTACAAATTGGAATCCTTCTTTAGATGTAGTGATCTTCATTATATACATTAGTATGGGCAAACAATTTACAGAAGTTACAATATAACAAAGTTGGAAGGGACCTTGGAGGTCTTCTAGTCCATCCCCCTGCTAAGGCAGGAAACCCTATCCCATTTCAGACAAATGGTTGTCCAAACTCTTCTTTAAAACTTCAAATGTTGGAGCATTCACAATTTCTGGAGGCAAGTTGTTCTTTCTGTTGAATACAAACCAGAGGTTTATGTGAAGGATGTTGAATTAGTGGCCTGGGCCACCTCACACATTCTCGTGAAACTCTCCATAATTCCATAAAACTTCTTTATGTATTCAAGAATTAGGCACCTTAAATGAAATGGACAGGGTTGTTCTTCCCTTTCCTTATTGGATTTGGTGTCATCTATATTTGTGCCTTCTACTTCTTGAAGACTCATACTAAGAGCTCCATTTCCTGCATGCTTCATCTTAGCTTGACACACCTGGAGAATAATACTCATGTACGAATGCTGTTTGTTGATTTTAG
>NW_015397637.1:5282-7305 GCF_001527695.2 Protobothrops mucrosquamatus
TAGGGAATTTTAGCGGGGTTTTTTAGGGGATTTTTAAGGACAATTTTAATGATCGGCCTGTTTAAATATTTCTTTTTAATTCGGCTTTTAATTATTGTATTTGTATTGTAGTTTTTATGAGGCTGTTAGCCGCCCTGAGTCCCATGAGGAGAAGGGCGGGGTATAAATTAAATTAATAAATAAATAAATAAAATAAATAAAATGGAAAAGGGTATGCTATAATAAAGGCTTAACTAAAATCCAAATCACTATATTAAATGGCATGAATGAAACACGGCAAGAGTCTTATATTATTTGTTGACATCTGACTATTGATTCAGGTTCCAAACAAATTCATTTCCTATTTGGAGCATTTGGTATACTATAGGTCTATAGCAGACTGTCTTCACTCTGGAGTACATATACTTTAGTGTACAATTATTGCGCTGCGCTTGAAAATTTACCACAACTCCTAGAACAGTGGTGGCGAACCTATGGCACGGGTGCCAGAGGCGGCACTCAGAGCCCTCTTTGTGGGCACGCACACTGTTGCCCCAGTCCTAGGCCTTCAGCTGGGTTTTATAAAACCTTTTTGCTTTAGGCCTCCGCCGCCGTGTGCAAAAAAAAAAAAAGATTCAATCAGTCAATTTCAACTTCTCGTGGGGGAAAAAAAGATCTTGCAAAGTTGGAATTGATTGATTGAACTTTTTAGTCCCACTGCTGTTACCACCGCAGCCATGCCCACCCAATGGGCCACGCCCACCCAATGGGCCACACCCACCCGGCAGTCTACGATGCATAAATGGGTTTTGGGTTGCAGTTTGGGCACTCAGTCTCTAAAAGGTTTGCCATCGCTGTCCTAGAATATAGCAAGTAAGGTCAGTGGTATTGGAAAAATGCATTCCCTCCAGTTCCCCAACTCCAGGGATCTAACACTATAATTCAACATGCATTCAGATATAGTTTGTTTTCTGGTTTTGCATGTTGTTAACACACATTCCCATCACAGTATTTCTTTCACTGTTCACAGTCACACTAGCATACCATCTTTGCTTATTTTCTTTATTTTCCCCACCTACCGTTTTAAATGGCAAGAGATAATCATTCTGCATCTTCTGCAATTACTCAAACCTAGACTCATTCTAGACCATTGTAGAGAGTGCATTGTTTCTTCCCCTCAATCCCCAAAAGGATATGGTGGAGAATGGTAGAACATTCTGTAAGCAGCTTTCTGTTTTCAAGCAGGAGAGGGAGTAAGACAAGTGAGGAAGGAAAGTCCTCTGAAAAATACTCTATAGATAGCTTTTTTAAAAAAAAACCAATAGAAATATCAAAACAGCATTAGGGTTCAAATACACCAATAGATTAAAACAATAAACTTGTATCATTACAATATTAAAATGTTAAAAGGCCTGCATAAATAAGTGTATTTTTAGCCCATGCCTAAATTGCACTGAGGATTAACACTTGTTTCTAAATAAACACACTGAATTTTTAGGGGGATTTGGGGAAATATGAACTTTAAACTAATTAGAATATAACACTGGGTAGATTGGGTGGCTATCAGGTTGTTTCATGGGCCTTGTCTCTACAGTCTTCCTAAACCACTTCCTAAATGTCCATTTTTGTGGCTAGGGAGGTCTTAAATAATACAAGTAGTCCTTGACTTACAACAGTTCATTTAGTGACCATTCAAAGTTACAACAGCAGTGAAAAAAGTGACTTCTGACTGTTTTTCACACTTATGACTGTTGCAGCATCCCCATGGTCACGTGATCAAAATTTGAACGCTTGGTAACAAGTTCATATGTGTGGCGGTTACAGCATTCTGGGATCATGTGATCAACTTTTGCAACCTTCTCACAAGCAAATTCAATGGGAAAACCAGGTTCACTTAACAATCATGTTACTAACTTAAGAACTGCGATGATTCACTTAACAACTGTGGCGAGAAAAGTCATAAAATGGAGCAAAATTCACTTAACAAATGTCTCGCTTAGCAACACAAATTTTGGGCTGAATCGTAGTTGTAAGTTGAGGAATA
>NW_015397638.1:0-1225 GCF_001527695.2 Protobothrops mucrosquamatus
GTCGGCCAGCTCAGGCAGGGCTGTTGATACATAGCAGGGAGCCAGGTATATAATCAACAAGCCCACTTGCACCCCTTGCCCCCACTTCACAAGGAGGGACTCCACGCCGTCTATCTGAGGCACAGTGGTCTCCCTTGGGCAAAGGCTCTCCCTTATAATGACCGCTACCCCCCCGCCCCTACCCCGGGTCCTTGGCTGACATTATTCTAGATAAGAGTCATAATCTGAATTCCAGACCTTTTTCTGAATAATTTCTAATTAAAAATAAGCACATCCTAAATCTAAATCCTAAATCACTTAAAATATCCTCTTGATTTTAGACTGGAGTGCAGTGGAGGTCTTCACTCTGAGTCTGTGATACAGGTGTGTTCAAGAAGCAAGTTGTGCAAATTGCTACACAGGCTTGCTGCTTTAAAGATGTCCAGTATGCATTCTCATATGGAAACTGAGGCCCTTTGATGAATGACCTCTTCTCGTTGTGTGACTGAAGGCAAACTAGTATTCTATCTTCAGATATGTAAATCACCTCCTTCTAAAGACACTCGGCCCCTCCCTATCTGCATTTTCTTAAAGAAATATAAATGGCTAGCTCAGCCGTAAAACACAAAGGAATGCTGATTCAGATAAGTATAGACACTGGAAAGCAAGGACATTTGATATAACACTGGCTCAAGGAAACATCTCCACCAGAGGTGTTCTAGAAGCTCTTTGTTTAACTTAAGAAATCCATTATATTCACCTCATTACCTCACTCTCCTGACCTCATTGACACGTATCGGCCATAATGCAATCAAATCATTCACTATATTGATTAAGTGTATATTGTAAATGTAAATGTATAATGTAATTTATATGCATCCATATCACAGACCTCAGTTGCTGAAGTAAACTAATTTGGACTTCAAATCAAATCAATATTTTATTGATGGCCAATAGATCAACATAAAGGGATGGGATGCCATCATTAAAAAAGACACAAAGGTTATATGTGTAATTATATATTACAGATGCATGTACAGACAGAAAAAGAAATGAAAAAGTAAAAAAAGAATTATAAAAAGATATAAAAAATATATAAGTTAAAAACTAAAAGGATATGCAACAGTAAGAATCTAAAACAAAAGGTAAGATATTAGGGATGGGTATAGGGAAGTAAAAAGGTAGTATGTGGAATCTATCTCTATCAAGTTACAAAGCAGCCTAATACGGCAAACTAGGCAGTTAT
>NW_015397638.1:4991-7304 GCF_001527695.2 Protobothrops mucrosquamatus
TTATAGGTTTAATTAGGGCGTGTGCACGACTCTTCGATCTCGTCACTGGGCCGGTTATACTAGAATGTACTCCAAGCACCGAGTTCTTATTGGGAGTTGTCCTTCCCACATGATCCGTATCAGTGTAAGTAATAGCAGGGGATGTCCTTTCTTGGAGGTTTAGCACGGGTAAAACCTCTACTCCCCTTCTTTTTTGTGTGCTTAGAAGCACGAAGCTGAAGACACCAGCCTGAAGATGACGAATGTGACTTCGTCGAAACGTCGCCAAGGTACTTCTAATTCTATGCGGGAGAAAACCCGAATAACTAAAGACCTACATACAAACACCCGCGAAAACCTCAGAAAACATATATATATATATATATATATATATACACACACACACACATATATACACATACATACATACATACATACACAAAAATATCCCTTCTAAAGCATTTAGTGAACCCAAGTTTCACCCAGATGGTATTTGTCAGTTTAATAGATAACTGAAAGTTATAGGCTTCAAGAAAGATGATGAGGAGAAGAAGACCTTTACTTTTCAAATCTTGCTTGGTAATTGCAGAGAAAATAGAGAAAACATCTGAACGCAAATACTATAGGGATTAAAACATCTAATAGAAAGAGAAGTGATAGAAGAGTGAAGAGGGAATTCTTTCTTTTGGCCAAGCAATGTTTGCGGGTCACTTTAGGGCAATGTTTTCATTAAGACAACTGACAGGCTACAAGAAGATAGAAACCTTCAAGATATTCCAATTTCTTTATCCTGCAAGATATTACACAAGCTTCTTGGGAAAATAGTTTGGAACAGATTGTCACACAAATTAGCTAGTGGTTAGGTAAGTGTGTTTTCAAGATATATCAACATTTCATTATCCTATCCTAAGATGTGTGTTTTTGTCGGAATTTTAAAAAACCCTAATACATAATGAGGTAATAGGCAATTATCTAAAAAACAGAACATTTGTGATTTTCCAGACATTGCTGAACTATACTTTCCAGGAGCCACACGCAGCCTAATCAAAAATGAGATTGCTGGGAATTGTAGGTCAGTCATAGCTAAATCCTATGTTCCTAAGCACCCTAAACACAATGTTCCTGTTTCAAAGAAGGTTCATAGGTTCAATTTTAAAAGAATATATGAACACATCCTTTTCTTTGATTAAATATTATCAGGAAATGATGTTCTCAGAAAATTGTGGAAGTCCTAGATAATTAGGAATAGAATGATATGCTGTAGTAAACCACTAAGTAAATGCTGAATATTTTGTTGCTTCTCCTATCTTGTCCAGCCTTGATGACTTCTAGCAGAGACAAACAAAATATTGCTACAATATCATCAAAAACTGAAGAACAAAAATTGCACATTAGAAGAGAGAAGAATTCATTTTGAATCTACTTCTCTGTGCAGTCATCTTGTGTTTTGGAGATGAATAAAATACTAGACCTCAAGTAAAAAAAGCACTGGTTTTATTATCTAAGTAATATAACTGAAATAGAGCATGTCCTCTGCTTTCTCTTCCTTCTCCTTTCTTGTTCTTGTTTATCAAATTTTCAATCAGCAAAAGTAGCACCATACAAAGAACTGTGTGTGCTAATGAAGCTTATAGACTCATGCAAATATCTCAGAAGGATCTATGCAGGTTGCCATGCCCTTGTAATTTCATCAATAGTGTCATTTCTACGTGGCTGGTAAAGAGGGGAGATAAGAGTAAGGAGGGAGGGAGAAGAAGAGGGAGAGGGAGAGGGAACGGGAGAGGGAGAGGGAGAGGGAGAGAGAGAGGGAGAGAGAAGTCAAAATCCATCTGATTTCTGTGGCTTACAAAACAAGAGAAAAAATATAGCTGCTTGGGGATACTGATGTATAAGTTCATCCTATGGTCTTTTTATAGAAAAGGCAAATGGAATAAAGATGCATGTTTTCTAAAACATGCATCCAACGTAGCAGCCTTCTTTCTACTCCCACCAAGGAGGTAAAGCTGCACCAGTACAGATATCAGGCAAGAATACAAATATAAAACAGTCTCCATGTAGACTAAGAGGGGCAAGCTTGTTATTTAGCCTGAAGACTCGGTTTAGGATGACACAGATAATCAAGACACTGGGGGGAAAAAATCTTCCCAGCTTAACACTTTTCTTGCAAAAAAGAGAATCAAAGAGGCAAAGGAAATGGAAGAGACAGAAGTTTCAGCGGCCATGAAACAAGTATGAGAGCAGAAGACCGTAAATATAGCAAGAAACAGATCTGCCTTGCTCTGCCTCCAGCCAGGACCTTTAATGGCAGATCTTTTGTCTTGCTGAAAAGATGTC
>NW_015397639.1:0-1630 GCF_001527695.2 Protobothrops mucrosquamatus
ATCTAAGCAGTTAACAGAGTCAGCCTATTGCTTGGATTATAAGACCTTCAAGATTTCTTACAACCTATTATTCTGTGATTCTATCATTGAGATCCATCATTAGAGATCTTTCCTTAGAGTTTTGAAATTCAACAAGTGTAGGTCTGGAAAACTTTCTCATAAAATTAGGAATTTTGCAAGGCAGGGGTCTTAATTTCATCAAGAAAGCCCTTTTCATCCCTCTAGCTATATAGCCAAAAGACATGTTTGCCTCCTAATACTTCTATCCAGCTGAACATCTGCAGGGAAATGCTACATAAATCATTTGACTTTGTGTTTCCATAAAATTCATTAAAAACCTCCATAGCTAGAGGCAGTCTATCTTTAATTGCCAAAAGAAGATCAACACGCTCACCATACCCAATTTGTACATAGCAGCAGGGAAGCATTGTGTTGTCTCCTACTGGAAACACAACGGATCTTAGATTACATTTAAACCCTCCCCAATCTGTTAGATCATTATTTCTCAACTCTGGCAACTTTAAGACATGTGAACTTCAACTCTCAGAATTCATGCTGGCTGGAGAATCCTGGGAATTGAAGTCCATACATCATAATGTTATTAAGGTTGAGGAGCACCACTCTAGATATATTGAAGTTCAGCAGCTTCCATGTTTTCAGTAATGTTCCCAATCACCTTCTGACTCTGAATTAAGGGAGCTGAAGGCCAACACAGTTTGAAATTGCCATGTACAGGAAGTTAGTTTAAACTATTGTTGAAGGAAAAGTCTTCATCATGGTTCAGTCCAAGCCGGGAATAAACAACATGGCGACTGCTTTAGAAAGAAGGTTGCAGTTTATTGAAGAGGAGAGCCAGACAGGAAGATGGCTCTGGAAGAAAAAAGAGAGTGAGCACATGTAGGGAATGGGCTTTTATACCATCTGGAGCCTTTTGTTTGGAGTTGTTTCCTGTTCCTGTTTGAGGCTTTGTATTTCCTGTGTCATGTATTCTGACCTGAGTCTGGGTGTGCCCTTTGGCATCTGTGGATTAATCCTATTATGTCCTGTCTTAGAGTTTGGGTGGGGTATGTAGATTTTAGGTGTCTTTGTCTTCTTAATCTTCTAGCTGGGGGCCTCCAACCTTCCTGGATTATTTACATCTGCATTTTTACAGAGCTGGTTTCTGCTTGGGGGAGGGAAACTTGGGGCTATTAAGAAAAACTGGGCATGCTTTTCTGCCTCTTTAAGATCCTTTGAGGAAATATATTTTTCTGCCCTTTTAATATTTCCTTCTCTGGGGGGGCTGACTTCCCACACTATGTCTAACGATTTCCCTATTTTTTTTTAATGTATGACATAAACAGAGCATTACAAATCCATTTATTAAATCTGAGCCTATTTTGACTTATCTGTAGCTAGAAGATGTATGGAAGTTATAACACAATAACAGAGTTGGAAGGGACCTTGGAGGTCTTCTAGTCCAGCCCCCTGCTCAAGCAGGAGACCCTATACCATTTCAGACGAATGTTGACCAATCTCTTCTTAAAAGCCTCCAGTGTTGAAGCGCCCACAACTTCTGGAGGCGAGTTATACAGCACTAAAACCTCCTTGTCTTATTTTTGTAAAAAAAAGAAAGAAAGAAAAGAAAAAG
>NW_015397639.1:1840-7304 GCF_001527695.2 Protobothrops mucrosquamatus
CCAGTGTTGAAGCACCCATAACTTCTGGAGGCAAGTTATATAGCACTAAAACCTCCTTGTCTTATTTTTGTAAAAAAAAAAAAAAAAAAAGGAAAAAAAAGTGACATCATCTGAAATACAAAATAGAGCTATTACGATATTGATTGGTGATGCAGCTAAAATCACATAATAGCACATTTTGAAGGAGAGAAGAATAGAGCGGCAATCTTAGGCCCACTTACATACGAGAGTTTTACTGATGGAATTTAATAAGATTTACTTCCTTGGTACTATCGATCAGTTTTAATACAATTTTAGACACTGTTTAAACTTTTGATGGGGAGCTGCCCATAGCTGGTTAGAAGATGGGAAGCTATATAAACATTTCAAATAAATAAATAAATAAAATAATATTCGTGCTTGTAAATATCATACACAAGGTTGCTTTTTCCTTATGCGTTTGCTCTTTGCTGATTTTCGTACTGGAAACGTAGTCGGTGCCAAGATGAAAGGTTAGTCTTTGCTCTGATAAGGAACATTCAAGAAGGCACCTAAAAATAATAACAAGGTTGTGGGTTCTGTGACAAGCTTTCCTTGTCCTTTGGATAATTGCCAAGCCTATTTGCCTATATCTGTCTGCTCTCAGAGGAAGTGGGGGGGGGGGAAATGTAGGTCATCCCCATTAGTCAGTTCCTAGGCTGTTGTCTTTGATCAAGAGGAAAAAGCAGGAAGGGGGGAGAGAAACCAGCTGTCAAACACTGTTTTATCATTTGAACAAAGTCAGCAGATCTGTGCTGGCAGTTTTCTAGCCGTATTAAGCCAGGAGTAATGGCATTTCTCTTCCTGTAAGAGAAAGAGGCAAAAGGCTTGTGTGTGTGTGTGTGGGCATGTGTGTGGGTGTTTGTGTGGGTGTACAGCACAGCAGGGGCATCTTCTGTGAGCGGGGATGTCAGGTGTTCTCATGAGTTCCTTCTGCAAATGCATCGCAGGCCCGAAAACGCAACACGAAGAACATCACCATGAAAATGTGTCAGAATCCTGCAGGGCAGGTAGTCCTTGACTCACGACCATGTAGGGGTAGACCTCAACTTATGACCAAAACTGACCCCAAAATTTATGTTGGTAAGGAGAAATATGTTCAGGGAGTTTGGCCCCATTTTACGACTTTTCTTGCCACGGTTGTTATGGGAATCACTGCAGTTGTTAAATGAGCAAGCCGGTTGTTAAGCGACTTTGCTTGTCAGAAGGTTGCTCATTTATCTGTCTCGCTTAGCAACACACATTTTGGGCTCGATTGTGGTCGCAGGTCAAGGACTACCTGTAGAATAAATCTTTCCCTGTTCAAAAACCATACGGATGGCTTTTTGCTGCTGAGAAGAGCCAAGTTAGAAAATATTTTTTATCAGAAAATTACAGTTTTAAATATAGCAGTAAATTTTTTAAAAAATACTAGTGAAATTTACTTTTAAAATGTGTGTTACCGCCCTGGTGCCAATATCAACTGATACTCCAGATAATGTGTTTGTGTGTCTATGTCTGTGTATCTGTGTCTGTGTATGCATATATAAATGTTAATTCTTTAGCAACAATTTAATCAGACAACAGCATAAAAATAAAATAAAATCCAGTGGTTTGTGCATGTAGGGCAGGGGTAGGCAACCTTGGCTCTTTTATGACTCGTGGACTTCAACTCCCAGAATTCCTGAGCCAGCATGGGGGACCTATGGCCCCTTCATGACTTGTGGACTTCAACTCCCAGAATTCCTGAGCCAGCATGGTTGGCTCAGGAATTCTGGAAGTTGAAGTCCACAAGTCATAAAAGAGCCAAGGTTGCCTACCCCTGATGTAGGGGTAGAACTCAACTTATGACCAAAACTGAGCCTAAAATTTATGTTGCTAAGTGAGAAATTTGTTCAGTGAGTTTGGCCCCATTTTACGAGTTTTATTGTCGCAGTTGTTAAGTCAATCACTGCAGTTCTTAAATTAGTAAGCCGATTGTTAAGTGAATCTGGTTTCCCCCATTGATTTTGCTTGTCAGAAAGTTGTAAAAGGTGATCACATGACCCCAGGACAGTGAAGCCATCATAAATATGAGTCAACTGACAAGCATCCAAATGTAAATCACGTGACCACGGAGATGCTGCAACGGTCAGAAGTATGAAAAATGGTTATGTCCCTTTTTTCAATGCCGTTGTAACTTCGAACAATCGCTAAGCGAATGGTGGTAAGTCAAGGACTCCCTGTAATATATAAAAGTTTCTTCTTTAGCAATAATTCAAATATACAAAGGCACAGCAGTGTGGAGAAAAAATAAAATCAAGTCGAGTGTCTGGACCTATGGCAGCACAATAACTCAGCTGCGCACATCAATATTTATAGACATACCACCTTCCGTTCAGTTTGATGGGGGGAAAAGTGCTCTCAGTTTGTTTTGGTTTTTGGCTTCCTAAAAGAAGACAAATTAGACCTAAGGTTATGCAGTTTTTGTCTTCAAAATTTAAAGAGGGCAGAGATGCGGGTGCTTTGTTTTCCACTGTGTGTCATCTGACTGCGAGTTTGAGGCATCCTTCTGATTTCCTGCTTTGGTCACTTCCGGAGGGAAATTGCCATCTTCTCCCATCGTCAGAAACAAACTCATAAAGTATCAGAAGAGAAATTGAGAAGTAATTCACAATTTGAGAAAAGGGGGTATTGAGGATCCCCTTGCCCTCACATCTAAAAGGGATGAAAATCTGCAAAGTGGTAGATCAATATAATAATAATAATAATAATAATAATAATAATAATAATAATAATAATAATAATAATAATAATAATAATAATAATAATAATAATAATAGTACCAGAAAGAAATGGAAAAGATAACAAAATACAAAGACCTACAAATAGAAATAGAAACACTGTGGCAAAAGCAAGCAAGGGTAGTACCAATAGTAATAGGTGTCTTGGGTGCAATCCCAAAACAACCAGAGCACCACTTGAACACCATTGGCATTGACAAATTCGCTATTAGTCAATTGCAAAAGGCGGCCTTACTAGGAACCGCCTCCATCCTGCGACAATATCTGTAATACCATCAAACATTCACATCTGCCTATCCCAGGTCCTTGGGAAGGACTTGATAGGTAGACAAAATGCCAAATCCAGTCTGAACATCTGGCTGACTGTGCAATGATTAATGATAATGATAATGATAAAGTTGGAAGGGACCTTGGAAGTCATCTAGTCTAACCCCCTGCTCAGGCAGGAAACCCTACACCATTTCAGACAAATGGCTGCCCAGTCTCTTCTTAAAAACTAAAAGTCACGTGTGTGTGTGTGTGTGTGTGTGTGTACAGGTAGTCCTCGACTTATAACCGTTCATTTAGTAACCCTTCAAAGTTACAACATCACTGAAAAATGTGACTTGTAGACCAATTTTCACACAACCATTGCAGCATCCCCATGGTCACATGATCAAAATTCGGATGCTTGACAACTGTCTCACATTTATGATGGTTGTAGCATCCCGGGGGGAGGGTTTTCCTGTGATCCCCTTTTGCGACCTTCTGACAAGCAAAGTCAATCGGGAAACCAGATTCACTTAACAACAGAGTTACTAATTTAACTGCAGTGATTCACTTAACAACTGTGGCAAGAAAAGTCGTAAAATGGGGCAAAACTCACTGAACAAACTTCTCACTTAGCAACATAAATTTTGGGTTTAATTGTGGTTGTAAGTTGAGGAGTACTGTATATACAGTATATATATATATTCATATGCGCACACACATACACACATACTCATACACATATACACATAGACATACACATATACAGTGGTAAATCAAATCAAGTCTAATCCAGGAGAGAAGTAGCCAGAATTAAAGAGAAATTTCCTAATGGTGAGAACAATCAACCAATGGAGTAGCCTTCAGAAGTTGTGGATGCTCCAATACTGGAGACTTTCAAGAAGAGACTGGACAGACACTTGTCTGAAATGGCATAGGGTTTCCTGCTCAAATAGGGGGTTGGACTAGATGACTTCCAAGATCCCTTTCAACTCTGTTATTCTATGTCTTCTATAGCCCTGGCCTTGTTGTACATGTGTGCATCATTATACATGCACACATTTATTTTGTAATTGCACGTGCTTACAAAAAGAGCTGGCTTTTTATCATGATGCTGGACCAGTTATTTTGCAAATGCCGTGTTTGTGTTTGTGTTTATGTGTGTGTGTGTGTGTCACACACACACACACACACCCCTAGATGACCCTACTCTACCCACATCCCACCCTTCCTGCTCACTAGCCCACATGACAGCTACCTATGTGTGTGATGGATTTGTTTATGCAACAAAGAACCAAATGAGGTGGGCTATCGAGACATTCACACTTTCCCCCCCAGCCTTGCTTATAATATCGAAAACACCCACAGAAAATAGTTCTGAATTTATCTCGTTCCCTACTTGTGAGCGATAAGATATGCGGAAGCCCACATTTTCCTCTGAAGAAAAGGTTCGTTTCCAGCAGTAAATACAGTGTTTGCGAAATGGAAAAGAGCCATTTCAGAGCTGTTACGAGTCTACTGAATAATTGAATTATTACTCATTGGTGACCAGTGGAATTTGTTACCTGTATGTTTCCAGGACTGAATCAAAATAATTACACTCACAGTGTCAGGAAGGTGAAATTATAGCACCAAGCTGTTTGAATGCATAGGCAATTCTGGACAGAGGACTTCGGGGAAGGGGAGGGGGCCGTAATAGCACCGGTAGAGTTGCCTTCTTGCTTTCTTCCTGGTTCCCATGACTGAATAGATTCGGTCTGTTTTGCCTCAGTGGGGATAACAAAAGTAAAGCTGTAACATCCATCTTCGGACAAATTAGCTCACTGTCTTTAATAGAAGTAACGTGAATGGGCTGTTATTCCTATTCCATTAACGAACCCGTTTCCCGCTTGAGCAGGAGGTTGGACTAGAAGACCTCCAAGGTCCCTTCCAACTTCATTCTGGGCCTGGGCAACAAAAAATTAGCTACCGGTTCAGCCGAACTGGTGCGAACTGGCTGAATCCCACCACTGCCTACAACCCCCTACTGCTAGAGGTAGTTTTATTTATTTTATATTTAAACTTCTATGCCGCCCTTCTCCCCAGAGGGACTCAGGGCGGCTCACAGCATGTTAAAAAACAACACAAAAAAACATTTCCCCTATAAAACCAATTAAAAAGCAAATATATTAATAGCTGTGTCATATTTAAAATCTTTGAAAATTTTTAAAAATTATTCCCTATTTAAAATTCACCCTAGTTCTCAACTTACGACCACAATTGAGCCCACTACTTCAGTTACATGTGCAAACTTTGAGCCAACATTTGGTATTGGATGAAACTTTGATTCAAGTCTTGAGGATAGAAGAACATCCTTCACCACCATTCATGAAGACAAGGCTAAGTTCAAGAGGCAGGATAAGCTCTGTAGTATCACAGTTATGTCCACCAAGAGA
>NW_015397640.1:0-2409 GCF_001527695.2 Protobothrops mucrosquamatus
AATTTTCTCACGCTAGTCTGTCCCTGGATGAAAGCTGCGTGCAGACAGTGCCACACTGTGGTTAAGGCTGTTTGATGTAAGTGCCAATACACACAACTCTGCCTTCGCTCAAGAGTGCGTGCCGTCATTCGTTTTACTATCCGTTCACGCAATCCGGAGAAACGCTTTGGGAGAAAATTCCATCTGCCTGATTTTTTTTATCGCAGGGGTCTTCAAACTTGGCAACTTTTAAGATTTGTGGACTTCAACTCCCAGAATTCCTCAGGGCTGGCTGAGGAATTCTAGGAGTCGAAGTCCACAAATCTTAAAGTTGCCAAGTTTGAAGATCTCTGTTTTATCGTGTGGAATAATCAGCTTGTCATTCAGCTGGATGTTTTACATTCAGCCCTGAGTGTATCTCAGACACCACCATGTTCTTCTACCAATACAGACTAGTAAAAGCTTCGAATGAAGACCAATATATGTGTCCCAGGATAAGGTTGCAGGATACAATCTGGGTTTTGGTCACCGGGACCAATTATGCTCTCATTTCATGCAGGAAGACACAGATACAGGAAAGTCCCAGCTAGATAACTACGCATCTTACTATGAAAAAAAAAATACTAGCAAAATAAACTACGTGCTGAACCTTAGCCAATCGCTTGCCACAATTTCAGTTCCTGCTATTAAATTCGATTGAAGGCCTGGCGATACAGGAAAATTGGGGAAGAGACTGGAAAAAAAAATAGGATCATGCTTGTTTATGCATGCCGTGCTGGTTCAGAGTTTTAGCCTGTGGTCTTCTGGACAAACCACAAACTTATTCCTATCCAAGGATTTTAATTTCTACCGCAACCACCCAAGTTTTTTATTATTATTATTTTAATGTTTTTTTTTTAAAAAAAACCTTCTTAAGCAATGAGACACGTCGCCTCAAAGGAAAATAATCCACCCAACTGTGGGGGGGGGAAACCAACATTTTACCACAAGCGACACCTTCCCCCTCCCTCTGCACATGCTATGGAACAGCTTAGCAAAGCTGACACACAGCTGAACGTCTCCACTTCCATCCAAGAATTAGGCTAAGAAATTCTCAGATATTTTTTTTTCAAGAGCCGCACCGACAAGTTAACAACTTAAGAGCAGGTAAAATCCTAAGGGCATTGAAGCCGGTCAAAAGAGATTTAGAATAGAGTTGGAAGGGACCTTGGAGGTCATCTAGTCCAACCCCCTGCTCAGGCAGGAAACCCTGTACCATTTCAGACAAATGGCTATCCAGTCTCTTCTTAAAAACCTCCAGTGTTGGAGCATTCACCGCTTCTGGAGGCAGGTTGTTCCACTGGTTAATTGTTCTCACTGTCAGGAAGTTTCTCCTTAGTTCTAGATTGCTTCTCTCCTTGATCAGTTTCCATCTGTTGCTTCTTGTCCTGCCTTCAGGCGCTTTGGAGAATAGCTTGACTCCCTCTTCTTTGGGGCAGTCCCTGAGATATTGGAACACTGCTATCATGTCCCCCCTCGTCCTTCTCTTCATTAAACTAGACACACCCAATTCCAGCAGCCGTTCCTTCTGTGTTTTAGCCTCCAGTCCCCTGATCATCTTTGTTGCTCTTCTCTGTACTCTTTCTAGAGTCTCAACATCTTTTTTACATCATGGTGACCAAAACTGGATGCAATATTCCAAGGATGGCCTTACCAAGGCATTGTAAAGTGGTATATTAACACTTCATCTGATCTTGATTTTTGTTCTATTTCTCAGTATAAGGAATCCTCAAACTTTAGGACTCTAGTTGAGCCAGATTATGGTTACAAGATGTTCCAGTCATTAAGTGGACGATCACATGACCAGACCAGATTTTATGACTTTTTTTTCCCAATCGTCCTTAAGTGAATGCTGTGGACATCACAGTCATTAAGGAAATACATTTTACCAATGGGTACTTTTTTTGCTGGAAACTAGGAGCAAAGAGCAAAAAAGTAAAATAAAAATAAAAATCACAGCCATATGGCCATGGGTTGCTGCAAATGGCTGTAAAAGTAAACCGGTTGCCAAATGCCCCAAATCTGATCACATTACAGTAAAAAAGATGTTGAGACCCTAGAAAGAGTACAGAGAAGAGCAAAAGAGAGGATCAGGGGACTGGAGGCTAAAGCATATAAGGAAAGGCTGCTGGAATTGGGGGTGTCTAGTTTAATGAAGAGAAGGACGAGGGGGGACATGATAGCAGTGTTCTAATATCTCAGGGGCTGCCCCAAAGAAGAGGGAGTCAAGCTATTCTCCAAAGCACCTGAAGGCAGGACAAGAAGCAACGGATGGAAACTAACCAAGGAGAGAAGCAACCTAGAACTAAGGAGAAACTTCCTGACAGTGAGAACAATTAACCAGTGGAACAACCTGCCTCCAGAAGCGGTGAATGCTCCAACACTGGAAGT
>NW_015397640.1:5042-7303 GCF_001527695.2 Protobothrops mucrosquamatus
AGCCAATAACGCAACACTGCAGCTGACTTGAAGGAAGGTATGTGGCAAGCAGCACACCTTGAAAGCAGCACGGAGGGGGGACAGGCCTGGGGGGGGCTGGGAGGTGGAGAGAAAGACCCTGTAACTCACACGTTTTTATTTTCTTTGAAAACTCTGGAGTTGAAAGGTGGCCTCCAAAGTTGACATGTCGTGTTTTTTTTAAAAAATAAAAAATAAAAAAATAAAAAAACCAGAAAGAGCTGTGCGGCGGAGAGACCAAGCGCCGGGTGTGCCTAGCTAAGAGGAGGCTGAGCTGACCTGCACAGAAACGGCCTGTGTTGTTCCTGGCCATGCGCGCAGCATGGGGGGGGGACCTTACAGTGAGATGGGACGGAGGAGGAGAAAGGCCTCTGTTGATGTCTGTCCCTGTTTCTCTTGCTTCTCCCCCCCCCCACCCTACCCCACTTCTGGGTGGGCTGACGGTTTAAAGGGAGCCCCTGTTCCCAAGCCAAAGTTCAGAGCCGCGCTGGCTAAGGCCAAGGGGATCTTCATAACTGACGGAGCCTCGGCAGCAAGAACGGCAGATCGGCTGTCCACGTCTGGAGCACATAAGAAGCTGGGGAAGACCTGGGAAGGTCGTGGTAAGCCACCAGAGGTGTGCAGGTGTGTTTCTGCATCGGCCAAAATGCCACCTGGACACGCGTTACATCCCTTATCTGTCGCTCCTGGCACAGCTTGCCTAAGTACACGTGGTCCTTGACTTACGACCACAAACGAGCCCGAAGTTTCTCTTGCTAAGCCGGACGGTCGTTAAGGGAGTTTTGCCCCATTTTTACAACCTTTCTTGCCACAGTTGTTCAGGGAATCGCTGCCGTTGTTAAGACGGTGGTGACTTTCCCCCATGACTTTGGTTGGAAGGTCACAAAAGGGGGGGGGTCACGTGACCTCCGGAACAGTGCCACCGTCACAAACATGAGCCAGTTGCCGAGCGTCCAAATTCTGATCACGTGACCCTGGGGATGCTGCAAAGGTCGTCAGTGGGACCTAAGTATCTTTTCTTTCAGCGCCGTTGTAACTTGGAACGGAGGGCTACCTGTAAAAGCCAATCCCCTTTTATTTTAGTGGCCAAAACGTCCAAATTTTGACCAAGTGGCCACGGGGAAGCTGCAATGGTCGTAAGTGTGCAAGATGGTCGTACGTCACTTCTTCGTTGCTGTTGTTAACTTTGTGTGATGGGAGTTAGTTAGTTAGACATAACAATATGGTACAATATTGTTATGTCGAACTAACTCCCATCACACAAAGTGTGTGAATTCAGAGCTTGAAATAAGAGATGATAAGAAATGGCAGGCTGGAGAACTGGAGGGAAAGCCTACATTTCAAACTAATTGGAGAATGTGATTTATGACTGTTAATTAGAGGAGCGAATTGTGCTTTGATACTGTGTGCTCAGGGGAGGGGAATCCAGATTTTGGCTTCGCTTATGTATGTGCCGATGCTATGCTGCTCGAATAAAGATTCTTTAAGGTAAACAATGCCTCAAAGTTCTTTGAAGAGTTTCATCCGTCGGAACACTGTTCATCTGCTAACATTGGATGTTCTTGCTTTGACGCTTTGAATGGCCACTAAACAAACGGTTGTAAATCAAGGAGTACCTGTGTTCTGTTCAGTGGCTTGGCCACTGGGCAAAATCCGGACACTTGGCCACTGGCTCGTAATTTACGATGGCTGCAGGGTTTCCCAGATCATGTGATTGCCTTTTCCGTCTTTCTGGACAAGCCAAGTCAGTGGGGAAGCTGGATTCACTTTACAACTAGGTTGCTCACTTAACAAGTGCCAGTGATTCAGCTGTGGCGAGAAAGTTCGTAAAACGGGGCAAAACTCACTTCACAAATGTCTCGCTTGGGTTGCAACATACACTTGGAGCTTGATCGTGATCATCAGTTGAGGACTACCTGTCGCACATTTTATAATAAAACTCAAAATAGGGAAGGAAATCTGCGGCCAACGAGTTGGATCACAGAAGATGTACGGGTGAGAGGCAGGCAGCAAATTTGATCAAAAGGCTGTTTATTAAGCCAGAAGGTTTTTCCTCTGACTAATGAAGGATTGCTCTAAAGTGCTGGTGCCTACTGTGCCCCAGGAATGGGTAACGAATCAAAGAGGCTGGCCGATCTTTCAATTTTCTGCTGTAAACCAGCACATTTGTACAGCCCTGGAGTTTGTCGATAAGCGGCTATTGTGAATACTCTGTTTTCTTTTCTGATTATTGAAAAAAAAAA
>NW_015397641.1:0-2707 GCF_001527695.2 Protobothrops mucrosquamatus
GCTCAGACACGGGAAAACATTCACAGAATGTTGCTATAATAAGATTGCTCTGACTATCACGGCTGTTCTTGTATGCTTAAGTTGTTTCCTTCTGTCTCTTTCATTTTGCTATGAGGCCTGCACTTGACAATAGCCAGATCCTGTTACTTTGAACAGACACTGCTACTTCATAAACTTCCTGACTTAACTAGCATCTATCGGCTATGAGACCAACAGTGATTTTACTGAAAAAATAGATACCTTTTGAGTGTATTATAATCAGTTTTTTAAAAAAAGTATTTCAGGCAATATAATTGAAAGCATATTGGAGAGCTGCTGATAATCAATGCACTGCATGTCTAAGCTACATAGAGCAATAGCATAGTCCAGAAGTCAAGAATGTCTCTTTATGTGATCATTAAGGGTAACTCAAACAATAAGGAATAAGACCTTACTATGACACTGAAAGTTCTACCAATCAATTGTGTCTGCAGCATGGGCACCATGTATGTCAAGCACCAGTCATCTGTTCATACCCCCATTTCAGCTTTACCTTTCGTGCTGAGGCACAGATCATAAATGGAATTTCGATAGTTCTTTTCCCCTTCATACTGACAGTTATTAAAATATGATATAAAGCTGACAGATAAAAAGGATGGCAGTAGTGACTTGCTTTTTATAGTATCTCATAATAACTGTTCTGGGCAGAAGTATTGATATCATCTGATAAAACAATGGTGCCTACCACTTTCCCAGGAATTTAAATGAAGCTCTGTGTGTACAAAGACCTATTGTGTGTAAAGAATAAAATAGGTTAGACTCAAGATTTAGAGATGCAAGGCACTTGAATTGTGAAATTCAGTATGTATCTAATAGCAAGTCCCTTTGAACACAAAGGAGTTTATTGCTATGTAGAAAGGAACATGAATTTTAAATGTTGTTTGCAAATAGGCAGAAAATTCTAAAATGGAAAACAACTAAAATCTAAAATGTACCTGCAGGTAGGAATACTTAAGCTTTTCAATAATTGTTACATTTCTCTATTTTACTTAACTTTATGGTGGTCGTGAAACAGCACAAGAGAATTAGTCCAAAATAACCAAAACTAAATTGACAATACCAGGTTAGTTAATAAAGCACATACAGATGAAAGTTTTGGCTAAAAGATAATATTAAATCAAAATATGCCGAAAAGCTTGTTCAGGTACAACAAGAAGTTAAAATTGGCAATCTGAATAATATAAACTTTGAAATAGCAGTATAAAATACAATACATATACATACAGTGGTGGGATTCAAATATGTGAACAACTGGTTCTTTGTGTGGATGCCGCTTCCAAAAGTCCATTCTGGGCTTGGGCAACAAAAAATTAGCTACCGATGCTGCTGAACTGGTGCGAAATGGCTGAATCCCACCACTGTATACATATACACATATATATGCATAAGAGCCATGATGGCGCAGTGGTTAGAAAGCAGTATTGCAGGCTAATTCTGCCGACTGCCAGCAGTTCAGTTCTCACTGGCTCAAGGTTGACTCAGCCTTCCATCCTTCCAAGGTCAGTAAAATGAGGACCCAGACTGGTGGGGGCAATATGCTGACTCTGTAAACCGCTTAGAGAGGGCTATAAAGCACTGTGAAGCAGTATATAAGCCTAAGTGCTATGTGTATATGTACAGTATCTCTATCTCTATGTCTGTCTGTCTGTCTGTCTGTCTGTCTGTCTGTCTGTCTGTCTGTCTGTCTGTCTGTCTGTCTGTGTATCTACACACACACACACACACACACACACACACACACACGGATGTATCTTCAAAAATGAAGCAATACAATTTCCAAAAGAGATTTAAGAATTATATTTCTCTTAGCTAAGCCCGTCAAACCTGAGAAAAATAGAGTACAATAGCTGACATGGCATGGTTAGGCTTAGATTAATGACTATGTGTTAATGCTGAGCCTGAGCCATTTCTGGCTATCTTTATTTAGGCAGCTACAATGGATTTGTATGAGTATGATGCCTTTTTGTAGCTTACAGCGAAAGTGCTGAGGAGAGAGCATCACATTGGACTAAGGTAAAAGGTATTCTCTGATTTGAGATGTTAAGCTGTGTAAGATACATAGTAGGTGCCAGAGTGTAGCTCCTGCTGCCTGCTGTGGGAAGCTACATTTCTTTATTTTTATTTATAACACTATTTAACTTTTTCGCACCAAAATGGGTTTTTTTCTGAATTCCTTGCTTTCATAAAGACATATGTTAATCTTAGCTCTTTGTGTTATTTTAGGCTGGAGCTGCACTGGTTGCCGGTGGCCTTCCGGGTGCGCTTCAAGGTGTTGGTCATCATCTTCAAAGCGCTCCATGGCATCGGACCTGGATATCTCCGAGACCGCCTTCTGCCGCAGGTTACCTCCCATCGGCCGGTATGCTCCCACAGAGTGTGTCTCCTTAGGGTGCCGTCAGCCAGACAGTGCCGGCTGGCGACCCCCAGGGGGAGGGCCTTCTCGGTGGGAGCCCCCACCTTCTGGAACGCACTACCCCCAGAGATCCGGGTGATCCCGGATCTCCCCTCCTTCCGCCGCGCCCTAAAGACATGGCTTTTCCAACAAGCGGGTTTGGCCTAGGGAATTTTAGTGGGGTTTTTAAGGGTAATTTTAAGGGTAATTTTAACGATTGGCCTTTACGAATATTTTCTTTTAATTTGGTTTTAATATGGATATTTATTGTAATGT
>NW_015397641.1:4937-7303 GCF_001527695.2 Protobothrops mucrosquamatus
ACTGACATTTTGAGCCCTGAGGACGTCAGCAGGTGGCTGACGAAAGCTAGGCGTTTTAATTGGTTTTATTAGTAGTTTTAGTAATTTTAACATTAAACCAAAATTTTTTTACCACATTCCCTGGTGCTCGTGTGTTTTTCACTGTTTTAATATATATATATATATATATATATATATATATATATATATATATATATATATATATATATATATATATATATATATATATATTTCAAAATTTGAATTGCTAACAAAGAATTAAGGGAGTACTGGGATAGCTATTTCTAACCTTATTTGGTTTCATCAGCCAGACATACCCTTCTGAGATTCGAACCTGGGCTGTCTGCATGTTAAGCAGAGGTGTTAGCCACTAGGCCACAGGCTCTTTCTCGCTTTGTTAGCTACAAGAGACAGGGGAAGAGGATGAATACTTTTTTTTTTTACATATATATATATATGTAGAAATGACATATGTATATATATGTAGAAATGACATTTTCTACATATATATATATATATGTAGAAATGACATTAAAAATTCGACTCTTGGGAAAAATCATAATATCCAAATAAATACAGACCACTAAGAGAGCATCTATAAAATATAGAATTTAATCTACCAAGCTTTCGTCAACAAAACGTTTGACATCGTCAGGGTTAAAAGGCAAACACCGATTGAAGTCTTATATACCATTGCCGAGTGTCTGTTTCCGGCTCCTGGAGCGCGTAACTGTCCCCAGCTGATCCTGCTGTACTTCGAGCATATTGATCGCGTCATCGTTCACCCCTCTCCTTCTCCGAGCTTGTGTTTCCTCCCGTACCGCCCTATTCGCTATTGTAATGTTATGCATATTCAGGGGCCCGCTGTTACAGCACTGCCTTCGTGCAGCACCCCCAGTACTCTGTGTGTGATTGTATGCCAGGTCCGAGGGGGGGGAGAGGGGGATCCTCCCCTAAGCTCTTACAAGCCTCGTCCCTGCTCCGTTCCTGCCTGCTGTTACCCTCGTGCCACAGCGGGGGTTCTCTCCTTTTACTCCTACCAGCGCCTTCCATAACTATCCCATTACTAGCGCTCTCTCGTTCAGTCTGCTGCCAGAGCGTTGTTAATTGCGCTGGAGGGGGGTGTTGTCCCTCCTTCTGCCTTGATCGAGTTATCATCGTATGTCTGCTGGTGCCATTAGAGAGTAGTCCCTTTTTACTACGGTCTTCCGACCTTTTGTCCTCCTGTCCCTCAGGCTCTGTTCCACAGTTGGTTATGTTATTTCTCTGTTCCCGGGCAAAGTCACTTTTCAAGTGCCTTAATGGTTCCTGAGGGGGATATTTATTGGGGACCATCCGTTGGCGATTCGGTGGAAGTTGTCCATCCGGTGGTAGGTAAGTGGGCGATGGGGGGTGTAGGTGCCAAGGGATTTTCTTCTTCCGATCATGCCATTCATAACTGAATCTTCCAGGATCGTCTGTGCGGTGGCTGGTATTCCACACTCTTAGGGCTTGAGGTGCAGAGCACAAATCGACGTGGCGATTGATGGAATCAGTTCCTGAGAACCATGCCTCTTTTAGCAGGCGACCTCCCTTTGTGGTGTCATTGGCCAGGATTTGAGTGTTCTCAAAATCAAAACTATGTCCTTGTTCGGACATATGGGCCCAAATCTCGGAGTAGATTGAGCAAAATAAAAGGAGGCCATTTAGTTTTCTTTCACTGTCTAATTGTTCCTGTACATTTATTCTCTTGAAGAACTTTCACTTCAGTGATAGATGACACCCATGTTTAAAGCATCCATCACTAATCAAGCACTGAGGACAGATTTTACATTACTTTATGTCACCTCCATTGCAGTAATTTTCAATGGACACTGCCTGCATGGTCAGCTGTGAAAAACTGAGTGATAAATTGCTGAGTATAACAGATACTGATTGATGGGCTGACATATCTGAAAGTGTGAATAGGTACAACTGCATAGGCGTTACATCATTAGGGCTTGATTTTATTTATGAATGGATTTGTATAAATTATGACAAATCACTATTCTGCCCACAAGGTCATCAAGGTATTAGAGAACTTTTAAAATAATCACATGTCAAAGCAAACCAAACAAATTGATAACCAAATGTCTCTTGATGGTAGGCTACAGAAAGTCTGTTGTTGGCAATTGCAAATTTCTGGCATATTTATATGCGAAGCAGCAATGCTTCAGATATGCTATGTCCAATCTGCTTACAACCACTAACTAGAATTGGTATAAATTAGGATAATTTGCATAATAGTAACCAATCTGTTTGCTATATTTTTTTTCCTAATCAGATATGCTTTTTGCTAAATCGTGTATGATTAAAGCATTAATCAATTTTATTTATTTATTGCATCA
>NW_015397642.1:0-1384 GCF_001527695.2 Protobothrops mucrosquamatus
TCAGAGACGGTTCTTCTGGTTCTTCTCCAAAGCCAGAACCCGCCCACCTCTCCAGGGCATGAAGAGGAATCCCTGGCATCAGCAGCCTGCCACAACAAAGGGCACAGTGGCTCCTTTCTCTGAAACGCAGAATAGTCTGTCCAGCAGGTCTCCCGGCAAAGCAAGCGGACACCTCTGGGCCCCAAAGCCTCCTCTGGGGCCCAGACCCCCTGGGCAGAGATGGGGGAAGGCAGAGAGGGCGGTGAAGCAAAGGTGAGTGTTTGGCAGAGCAGAACTGTGAACATTGGGGGTGTTTCATGGGGGAGAGAAGATTCTTACCCCCTGGCTGTCCATCACCTTGGATCTTAACTTTTAATCTCTTTATTCTAGTTTCAATTCTTTTTAGAACTTTTTAACTTTTATTTCATTGTAAGCCATTCAGAGTTGCTTTATTAGCGAGATGGGTGGGGTAAAAAGTTATTAAAATAAAATAAGCTCTCCACTTCTGGGGCTGTTTTTTGATATGCTAGTCCCCCCCCCCTCTGGATCTTTAACCAAAATACCACATTACGTTTTCTTGTTCCTCTAATGGCCCCACTTGCAAAATTCTTCATTGCAAATTCAATTGTTATCACTGAACCATTTGTGGCCATCCTTTTTGGCTTCTTCAGGTAAGTGTTGAAATAGGTTCTAGTTAACTGCTGGTTCTAACAAAGACTCTATTCAGCAAAGCTTAAGCCACGTCTGTCAAGGTTCCCATAGATGAAACCCATCAAAAGAACTTCTAGGCAAAATTCTTTCTTAAAGAACATTTATTCGGCAAACAAAGTATCAGCACTACATAGCTGAACCCGAAAACTAAATTCCCTTCCCCCAGATACAAAGTAACAAAGTACACTTCTCACCTCCCAATAAACTGTCACATCATTTCAGCCCCTGCGTTTCCTTACCTGGTTGCGCCCCAATTCTCTGCTGTAGATCCCAGCTCCCCAGGCAGCAGCCAGGCTGTCTTCAGCTGTCAGAGAGAAAGGAATGTGGCATGTAACTTTGAATATATATTAGTAAGAAGAAGGCTACTGAGTGATTAATTAATACTGTTATGATAATTAATTATATCTATTGTTGTTAGTAAAATACATGTACCCATACTGTTTGTTAAATATTGAAAATGTAACCTGGGAAAACCCCAACCCCAACCCTAACCCCAACCCCAACCCTAACCCCAACCCCAACCCTAACCCTAACCCCAACCCTAACCCTAACCCTAACCCCAACCCCAACCCCAACCCTTACCCATACCTCAATCCTAATCCTGACCCCATTTTGTTCCTAACCCTATTAGAACTAATACAATTTGTAAAAAAAGAACTGTTCCCAAGAAGACCTGGTTGGAGATGAACAAGGA
>NW_015397642.1:5163-7303 GCF_001527695.2 Protobothrops mucrosquamatus
CTCTCTCTCTCTCTCTCTCTCTCTCTCTCTCTCTCCCTCCCTCCTTCCCTCCCTCTTCTCTCCTGGTTCCTGCTGGTGATTCTGCCCAGCTCCATCTGGAGTCTTGGAGGAGAAGACCCAGGGAAGAAGCAGCTCTACTCTTTGCCTCTTCATTGTTCATCTCCAACCAGGGAACAGATCCAATCCTTCCTTTCCCTTCCTTGGACCATTGATCCAGCCAACCCTCCCTCTTTTTTTTCCTTTCCTTTTATCTTCTCTTTTGAGGATTTGTTCCAGTTGTGCCTCAGATTACCCATTTGCTGGTGCACCTCCCTGGTGCACCAAATGGGCTACAAGAGGAAACAGGAGGAAGAGCCTCAACCTAAATGAAGATCAGATAAAAAAATAAAATGTGTCCAAGGCAGAAATGAAATTAAAGGAAGGGTCTCAGACCTAAGGACTTTCTTCCTTTCATGAAGATGAAACTTGATTGATTCAGCCTTCCAAGTTTCTGTTACTGTAACTTTGTAATAAAAGTAATGTAAGTCCTAAACAAATCAGAATTTCATTATATTTCGTCACCTGTTCCTGATCTGCTGGATCTTTAACCAAAACACCACATTATGTTTTCTTGTTCTTCTAATGGCCCCACTTGCAAAATTCTTCGTTGCAAATCAAATTGTTATAACTGAACCGTTTGTGGCCAACCTCTTTGGCTTCTTTAGGTAAGTGTCGAAATAGGTTCTAGCTAACTACTGGTTCTAACAATGACTCTGTCAAGCAAAGCTTAGGCCAAGTGATTCGGATGGACCAGCACTGGGTGAAGCTAATTCATGGCTCCTTTGCAAAAAGCCTTTAATAATTACCTAATAAATTAATAGGTCAGATCCTCAGTGGAGTGGCTGCAGGTTCCCAAAGTCTTCAAGGGCAAAGGTTGTGTAAAGAGATTCTACCCTAGAGCTAGCTTTGAGCTCCCCCTCCAGATGGGGGTCCTACCCAGTCTCTCCTGGAAACCTGCAGACTGGCACCCAGGGAGCTTCTGAAAGACCAGGGAGGCCGAGGCTGCTCAGGCAAACATTTTATTGGAGAAGAGCGTCTGATGGGAGAGGTTGGAAGGGTCACCCCCCCCATTTCCCCCCCAAGGCAGAAATCAGAGAAGCCTTGCTCTCTTCACCTCTCACTTGGTGCGGTAGAAGGTGCTGGAGCCAACCCTACAATGAAACAGGAGGGAGAGAAATGTCAAAATTCACGGTGGCATTATTGGTGTCCCTTCCCCAGGCTGAACATCATCACACACACACACACACACACACACACACATACACACACACACACACACACACCATATTATTATCTGGGAGAATGAAAAGAGGGGCAAAGGAAATGGATGCTCTGGTTCTCAGGGATGGTGAGGGCCGTGTATGTCCCCAGCCAGGCATTGCAGGCAACGACTGATGAAGGGAAGGACACTGACCCAAAGCAGGCTGGGCGAATTCTCCTCAGTCTTTGGGGGCCTCCCTTGAAGCAGCTCCCTCCAGTTGTCCGAGAAGGTGGCCTCTTTGGAGGGGAGCAGAAGAGCTGCAGGCCTTGAGCTCAGGGAAGGCAGACAGGTGGCCTCTTAGCCCCATACAAATATGGGGGCTGTGCTGGGCTACTGCTCTCTGATTTGAGTAGAGCAATTAATGCCAAATCTGAGTGTTGCCAGCTGTGGGCAACCCAGACTGTGTTGCCACTCAAACCACAATTGTCAGTGAGAACGACCTGGGGAAGCTCCTCAAAAGCTTTGCTGTGCTTCTTTGTGGGGGGAGTGGCAGAACCGGAGTCTCCAGCCTCTCCCACAGGAGCTGCTCAGCTCTGGGTGCGGAAACATCCCAAGAGAGGCAAACCCGTTTGGGGCGCCCTTTCAAGAGCCACTTTGGGTGGGGGTGGAAGAGAGAGAGAAAGAGAGGTGTCCAGGGCCCCTTTAGTTAGGGGGCACAGCACTTCAGCTCCTGCGGTTCCTTACCTGGTCGCCCCCCAATCCTCTGCAGCGGATCCCACCTTCTCACGCAGCAGCCACGTTGTCCTCAGCTGCTCCTCTCCGTTCTTGTCCCTCAGATACTGGCCCGCAAAGACAGAGACGGCTTCTGAGGGAGGAGACTTTAGATACTGGCCCGCAAAG
>NW_015397643.1:0-7303 GCF_001527695.2 Protobothrops mucrosquamatus
GTCAGACTATTGTAGGGGTCTGAGAGCCAACACCTCGTCCATCTTCAGTCACTTCGCCCTCGTTAAAGACTGGATCAGCAAGAGGGGGCGTGTCAAGTTTGACTACTTGGTCTCAAGAGCAGGCATCCAATCAAAACCCACATGTGAATTCTCCATCTCCGTACTGAGAAAAGGCGTTCAGGTAAGACAACGCCCCTTTTCCTGGGAAGAGTGCACTGATGAGATCACATACGTCATAATAATGGTCATAAATGTGAGGGCTGGTTCTTAAAATTACTTTTACAATGTCATTATAATTTTGAAACTATTACTAAATGAGTATGGCAGTCAGGTCTACCTGTAGTGTATTAACATTTAATTATTTTATGTTATCTGTAAGAAAGCGACACAATCCCTTTTCTGAGTTTATCTTTTAAAATAACTGAGATTTAAAATACTTTCTCAACAGTCAACAATATTTTCCTCCGTACAAAAATCATGACTTTTTCTTAAAATTGCAGGCTCTTGTTTCAACTGAGCAGTATTCTCCCTCAGATCCACCACATTGGGCTTGTCTTTTGCAGTTCCCAGAATTAGAGCGGTTGCTTCTCAAATAGAGAGATTTGTCTACCAAAGATTATTTTTTGGCTACGCAATTAGTTATTTTAAGGTTAAATAAATTGCTGCCTGTGCACTAACTCAGTAGTGTTCACCTGGCTGGCATCTGGAGTTTTCTCCCATCATCTACTTCTTTTAATTGGAGATGCCAGAAGTTCAACCTGGACCTGCAGTGTGCAGATTTAGCACTGAACTGCGAGTCCTTCTTTCTGGTTTTAACAGCTGAACTGTAGATTTCTTTTCTGTTTTCTTTTACCAACATTTGCTATTCAAGCAGCCCACCTGAGGTTTCTCCCTGCTTCTGCCTGGTTTTTTGTTCTTTTTTTATTGTCCCATTGTTTTCTGTTTCTGTTCTATCAATTGAGCAAAAGCTCTCTCTACTGTATTATAGATTTGTAGACAACAGTGGGTTGACAAGATCAGAAATGAGGAGGTGATAAGCCGCCTGGGAAAGCCAAGGGAAATCATCAAAACAATTAAAAAACTAAAATTAGAATATTTTGGACATGTGATGCGACGCCCAGAAAAATACGGCATACTCCATTTAATCCTCCAGGGAAAGATTGGAGGCTAACGAGGTCCAGGCGGAAGAAGAACATCATGGCTTCAAAATCTAAGGGACTGGTTTGGACAAAACTCAAGAGCACTTTTTCGTGCGTCCACTGATAAAAACAGGATCGCCAACGTCCGATAACGGATATGGCACAAGAAGAAGAAGAAGACAACAGTGGAAATGTTGTCTTTCTTCTTCTTTTTCTTCCTCCTCCTCCCCCTTCTTCCAAAAACTTTTTTTCACACATGGACACACATCACTTCTGCCTGAAACATGCATGTCCACCTGAACCTAGCTGTTAAATGCATGGAATATTTTGCACATCTTTGTAAATTCCGTGTCCTCGTTTTCCTCATTTTAACCTGTTGCTGTTATGACACAGACTCCGTGCTTCTGTTTTAGGACAAAGATCTCTTCTCTTTCAAGAGACTAATAAAATCTCATTTGTTATAGTGGAAATGGCATTTTTCAACTAGCATAATTTTTCCTTCTTTTTTAAATTAAAATGCTCTGATGCTTACTCATCCTCAGATCACATATTGAGAATGCTTCAACAGAAAATAAAGCAGGTTGTTTACTGCCTTTTTTTAAATCCAGAAGGTGCCTCAGTTCATTTTTGCTAGTGTGAGGAAGCTGCCAACTCTGCAATATGTCTCAGAGTTTTGAATTGACATCAGACAGAGCAACACTGGAGATCAGCATTAAGTTATTTCTATCACTCTATATCACTTTGTTCTTGGCATAGTGAGATCTGGTCTGCTAATGTTCCCGAAAAAGCGAAAGATAAATCTGTCTATAAAGGAATATCTTTGAGTTGATGAAATGTTCCATGCCACTTTGATAAACACTGCAAGCTTTTAATCCTTCAATCAACAAAGCAAATTTGCATCTCATCTGGATAACTTAATGCGGATCTCCCAGATTGTTGCTGAGTTTACTCATTGTATTACACATAATAGGATTTGTTTGGATTTGATTTAGCATACTGTGTGAACTTAGACATTGTGGTTGATATACCATCCTTCATCACTTTGAATTATATATAAATCCAGCCAATGTTTGTGAGATGAAGGGGAGAAGAGCCAAAAAAATTATTGTTTTTTTCCAACACGACTTCTTTTCCAACCCATATTGTGAAACATCCTCTCTCTAGAAGCCGATTCGACCCTCTTAGGAATGATTTCCCGGACGTTTGTGAAGGCTGAACTCTTTTAAAGGGCCTTTGGACATTGATTGCTATCTGGAATTGGTTTTTATTTGTTAATGCATTATTGTTTCTTGAATTTTTTAGTTTGCTTATTTAGATCTGCTGATAGATCTGTTTTATTTCTTTTTTAAAGATTGCTATGAGGCAATTACAAATCCATGGCACGAGGCAATTACAAATCCATGGCACATAAATAAATTTGAGAAATAAATAGCTGTGTGTTATTCATCAGACCTTTGTTAAGTCATGGTTTAGTATTATATACAAATCTAGCCAAATAACTCACATGCAGGGCCCAGATTTCTGATGCTACCTCTCTGCTTCCTTATCTACATGCAGGTGACTTAGTACTCATACACTGGTCAAGACAATAGAGTAGAATACTATGGCTATGAATATACTATAGTATAGGTATAGGTAGTGCTTAATATACGACTGCAATTGAGCCTGTAATTATAGTTGTAAGTCGTGGTAGTCATTAAGTGGGTCACCATGTCACAGCGCCTAATTTATGTCCTTGTTTGTGGCAGTCATTGTGGTTGTGATTGCTAAGCAAATACCACAGCCATAAAACAAACCCATCTTCTTCAGTGGTCATGTTTTTGCTGGAAACCAGCAGTAAACGGTGGAAACCAGCCTGCCAAAAATGGTAGTCATGTGACCGCAGAACGCTACTAATCCACACTGGTTGCCAAGTGCCCAGAATGCATGGAATAGGGTGGTAAGTAGCTCTGGGAAGGTCCATCACAACTTCAAATAGTTGCTGGGCAAGGACTACCTATAAAACATGATTAACATGGAAAAGAATTGCATCTATAAATTAGGTAAGAAAAATGAATAAGGAATTACTATAAACACTTTAGAGTGATTAATAGTACCCCCTTTTTTCATATCATGTGGCACTAACCATAAATTCAATTGCTGTCCATTTTCTTCAGGAGCATTTGTTCTCCTTCAGTTATCTTTAATATTATGTAATGTTCAGAGTAGCATTCCAAAATCATTTTTGCCTCCCAATTAGATTTTAAAATTGGTATGTAAAAATATGAATCTCTTGATACCTAAAAACAGATACAGTATTTATCTGGAGAAATTAAACCTATTTGGAATTCTTTTTTCTTTCTTTTGAATTCTAGCTTTTGTCAAGAGTGACAAGCCCAAACTGTTCAGGGGACTGCAGATTAAGGTAAGGACCAATTTTTACTTGTTTTGGTACTGCCTTTTTGTTTTATTTTTAATTTAAAAAACCTCATAAAATATTACGTTTGTCTGGCATAAAGTATTATAAGACATTTAGAAACATTTTGTGCATAGAGAGTGGCATTCAACTAAACAAGCCAGGAACATGATCAGCCATTTTCTAACCACTTTCCGAGAACATATTCTACAAGCATTCAGAGTGTGCCTGCCAACAACAACAACAACAAAAGACCCCTCCTTGTTCACTGGGCAAAATGGAAGTTGGGAGAGTCCAAAGATTTTCCTGGTAGGAAAACCTTTTTTCCAACCCCGGGTTTCCAGATTTTATACAGAACAAGTCATGGTACCTGTTTTGGTAAGAAAACTTTGTATAGCAAGTTTTCTTTTACAGTTTGTTCCTCTTTGTACATTTTCCCCTTGTTTTTGGTTGCAGTTCCTTTCTCAAGGGAATAAATCCTTGTTTATTCATACCAACCATATAACCATAATATGTTTATCGCTCTTAAGGTTGATAGCTGATAGTTAAGTTTGCATATTTTTTGCTCTCTTACTCTCCCTTTTTGTGGTCAACTAGTAATAGAAGGGTGGCTATAAAACATGGATTCAGAGAGAATATAAAGAATTCAAGATGCAAATGATAGGTTTGATCAATAATAATAATAAATAGCGAGTTAGTTACTTGTATAAAAAAGAAATTTAACTTTAAAGGAGGCAGGAATGTTGAACTGATACAAAATAACTTGTACTGATTCGTTATACATTTTAAAGACATGAGGGCAATATTTTGATATACAGAATGATTTTTGAATATGATTTATGTGATGGTATCAGAGTGCCTTCAGATTCTGTTAGCACCATGAGTCCAGTTGCTAAGAGATTTTCCCTTGAAGTTCAGTAGTAAACAAATTAGGCTTTCCATTGAATAACATAAAAGTTAGGAGTAATCTTACATCAGCAAACATCTCTGTTTCAAAGTTTAGCACACACAAGAGAGCTCTCCCATGATCAGACTGCACAAAAATATGTAATAACCACAAGCAGTATTTACATATTTTATCTTCTCTAATGCTCTTCCCCTCCAGTTGTCATAGTATTTTTGTACTTAGTGGGGAAAAAAAAAGAAATTTCTATGCTTAAATTGTTTCACATCTTATAAGGAAGTATGGAATAGGAGGAAGGTAGAATGTTCAATACTGCATTTTCAAATAGGCTCTTGATCTTTTTCTACTCCAAGTACAGCTCTGCCTTATTTAATGGCAAGATCCACATAATTCTGCTGAATCTAATTTTCATCTCTGGTGATGGAATTTTCTTGCAATCCGTCATAGAGTTGAATTAACTAACCCAATTTTGACTGTAGATAAAGCAGTAAAGGCCTGTGTTTGACTTTTTTTCACGACATAAATAGATCCATATTTACAACAGGCTACAATAATTAATTCAATCTAAAACTGACATTTGAACTTTAGCAAGGGAGACGAGGTTTGACCAAACAAAATAGGCTGAATATTTTTAATCCAGACAGACAGTAACCTTAGATATGTTTTTTCTCCATAGTATGTGCGCGGCTCTGATCCTGTACTGAAGCTCTTGGACGACAGTGGGAACATTGCCGAAGAACTGAGCATCCTGAAATGGAATACAGATAGCGTCGAAGAATTCTTAAATGAAAAGCTAGAACGTCTCTAAATATTTTCCCCTTTTAAAAAGAATTGAAACCTTGATTTCTCATATATTTCATTGTCATAATCTTCTCAAAGTGTGATAAATGCTGGAAAACATCCCAGCTTCTGCTTTCATTTAAAAGCTATCCCGCATTATGTGGATGTTGATTACAAGGCACTTCAAGCAAAGCACAGTTTATAAATTGGTAGGCTGATCAAATGACTGTCAAGTATATTTCAATTCAGTTTTGCAGGTAGAGATCCTTTATGTTAGGTTTGATAAACTTATCTGATGCAAATACTGAATTTTTTTTTACAATTTGAATATTTTTCATAAAGGTTTCTCTTAATTAGGTGATTCTGTGCTTGCATATAAGTGTGCATATTAATTATGCTGCCACTCATTTATACAATGATGAGACCTTAATACCAAATGTGATATACTATATTCCATCCACCATCACCACCCAAATACTTGCTACCTTTCTTTGCATTTTGTATTTCTCTACTATTCTGTTTTTTATAACTGAGAATATCCATAATAGATACTTGCTTTTTTTAAAAAAAAATGGTTTGTCATTTTGGAGAGACCCATGCTGTTGAATGACTGGAAAATGCTAGGGAATTGCACTTAATGATGACTACATAGAAAGCCTTAAAGAAAGGCATATGCATGTCTGATGTCATGTGTATTTTCACTAAATTGTTTTATCATCTTCAGCAGACATGAGTTCAGTGAAGAGGAAAATTATTTGAGAGGGCAATAAATTACTTCACAAAATATGTATTGAATGTGTCATTTTTTCGGTACATTGTGATTTGAGGCATTTAAGTTTTTTTTTAATTAAATCAACCTATGTGTGGCTCAATTACAAATGAAATTCTAAATGATTTTCTAAACTTAAGATAGGGATGGCTTAAAAAGGACAGACAGTTTCTCAAACAGGATAATAATACAACAAAAAAAAAGTTGACCTCCTGAAGTACAGAATCTGTTTTTAATCTGATCAATGTCTTCACAAGCAGATATAAAAATCTCATTATTGCATTACTAATATTGAAGTATTAGTAATGATACAATAATATCAACGGACAGACAAATGGGCCTTGAACCTGTACAAAGAAAGTAACTTGAGAAAACATCTCAAGACAAGACCATCTTAACTCAACTGAAGATAAAGTGAGAAGCACATTCATATGTGCAAGATTCTGTTACTATCACTGTTAACAATAAAAGTAATCCTGACCTATATGGCTTTTCTTTTTTTTTTGTATGACTTACCTTGTGGGCTACTAAATGATCCACATATACTGTTAGAATGGAGATGTTTCACCACCATTACAACTATGCTGTAGGCCCAGATATGAGTTGGTGTCTTTGTCCAGTCATGTTCCCTCATTTTTCCAGGAATCTCCTATGATGCTCCATCTGTCAGTCATCCTTTGACTAAAGACTGACATACAGAGAGTGGTTTCTCTAGAGAAATCCTTCCAACTGTTTTCATTGTTTCTGCATTCCGGAGATCAACTAAATACCCAACTCAATTGCCTGCCGGATCATTGAACATTGCAAAAATGCCCACAGGGAATCGAGGATCCATAAGTTCACTTTAGACAACCATCTTAATTCAGCTCTCCTCCCTGCAGATCCCATTGGTGCCAATTAGCGTCACAGTGATCTGAAAGTGATCTAACCAAGATGACAAAAGTGATATCCTCCAGTCATTCCAATTCTCTTTCTTGTACTCAAATAATTCAAGTAAGGTTCAAAATATTCAAAAGCTCATTGTGATTATATCATTAATACGTGAAGTATTAATACCACTTTACAATGCCTTGGTAAGGCCGCACTTGGAATACTGCATCCAGTTTTAGTCACCACGATGTAAAAAAGATATTGAGACTCTAGAAAGAGTACAGAGAAGAGCAACAAAGATGATTAGGGGATGATTATTATTTTTCAAAAGTTGTTTAAAACATTAATGGTGGTTCCTTTAAAAGACTAAAACTCTCCAAACAGTTCAGATCAAATTTACAGATGTATTGAAATAGGGGAAATTTAGAAACAAATATATTACCATT